>NW_026000119.1:6531622-6542758 GCF_001458135.2 Marmota marmota marmota | reverse complement strand
TATATATATATATATATATATATATATATATATATATATATATCTATATATATATATCACGTTTTCTTTATCAATTCATCTGTTGAAGGGCATCTAGGTTGGTTCCATAGTTTAGCTATTGTGATTTGAGCTGCTATAAACATTGATGTGGCTGTGACTATTATATACTGATTTTAAGTCCTTTGTGTATAGACCAAGAAGTGGGATAAATGGGTGAAATGGTGGTTCCATTCCAAGTTTTCTGAGAATCTCCATCATTTTGAACCAAATTCTAGAACTCATTTCAACTGTGAACATTTCTAGGTAAATACACTTACAGAGGAATTTGTTTGCTTTTCCTAGGCACATAGGATATTCTCATCTTGAGTACTTGAATACAATTTCATAATCAGATATGCAGTGATGCTTTGTGTATTTTTAGGTTACTCAAATAAGAGAATTTCCATAGGTTATCTCCTCTTGGTTGTCTTTAGATTACAGTGTCATTTCTTATTCCCAGAAGTCTGTCCAACTCTATTCAGCCTCTCAGTTATTCCCTATGTGTATGGCAAATGCTTCTAGGGAAAAAAAAAACAACCTCTTGAGCTGAATTGTTTTCTGGCATATCCATTCTCAATTATGAGCCAAATAATTCTTCACTCTTCTGTCAGTTCTCCAATGCTTTCAAGTAGAACAAAATCATATTTTGTCTATTTCTCTAATTTATTCAGTTAATTAAAAAAAAGACTAGGTATTAATCATCATTGAATGTAAAAGCACCTCCCTGCTCATTGCTCTTCCATTTGCTTTTTGACCAGTTTATAAAGCTTGTTAAAATACCTTGTCAATACCATGCCATTTTTTCTTTTTTACTATAGCTATGTAGTAGAATTTAAGGTCTAGTATTCTGATGCTCTCTGTTTCACTTTTCTCACTAAGGATTGGTTTGGCTATTTTGTGCTCATTATTTTTCCAAATGAATTTCACGACTGCTTTTTCTATTTCTATGAAGAACATCATTGGAATTTTTATAGGAATTGTGTTACATCTGTATAGTGCTTTGGGTAGTATGATCATTTTTACAACATTAATTCTACCTAACCATGAACATAGGAGATTTTTTCCATCTTCTAAGTTCTTCTTCAATTTCCTTCTTTAGTGTTCTGCAGTTTTCATTGTAGAGGTCTTTCACCTCTTTTGTTAGACTGATTCCCAAGTTTTTTGGGGATGGGGTGAGGTGGGGGGATATTGTGAATGGGATAGTATTCCTAATTTCTCTTTTAGCTGATCCATCATTGGTGTATAAGAACACAATTGATTTATGGGTGTTAATTTTATATCCTGCTAATTTACTAACTTTGTTCATGAGTTTTAGAAGTTTTCTGGTGGAATTTTTTGAGTCTTCTAAATATAGAACTATGTCAATCACATATTGGCACCAAAACAGATATGAAGACTAATGGAACAAAATAGAAAACATAGAAACAAACCCACATAAATCCAGTTATCTCATACTAGACAAAGGTGCCATAAACATACATTGGAGAAGAGATAGCCTCTTCAACAAATAGTGCTAGGTAAACTGGAAATCCATGTGTAGCAGGATGAAATTGAACTGCTATCTCTCACCCTGCGCAAAACTCAACTCAATGTGGATCAAAGACCTAGGCATTAGACCAGAGACCTTGATCTAGAAGAAAAATTAAGCTCAACTCTCCATCATGTTGGCTTAGGAACTGACTTTTTCAATAAGACTCCTAAAACACAAGAAATAAAATCAAGAATTAATAAATGGGATTGTATCAAACTAGAAAGCTTCTTCATAGCAAACAATCAAGACCATAAAGAGAGAGACTACAGAATGGGAGAAAAATCTTTGTCACCTGCACCTTAGATAGATAGAGCATTAATCTCTAGATTATACAAAGAACTCAAGAAATAGCACCAAAAAAAGCAAAAAACAAAACAATAATCCAACCAATAAATGGGCAAAGGAACTGAACTTTAAAGAAGAACAAATACAAATAGTCAACAATATGTGAAAAAATGTTCAACATCTCTAGCAATTAGAGAAATGCAAATTAAATCTACACTGATATTTCATCTCACTCTAGTCAGAATGGCAATTATCAAGAAAACAAGTAACAATAAATGTTGGCAAGGATGTGGAAAGAGGGTGCACTCATTGCTGGTGGAACTGCAAATGGGTGCAACCATTCTGAAAAGCAGTCTGGAGATTCCTCAGAAAAGTTGGAATGGAACCACCATTTTACTCAATTATCCCACTTCTTGGCATATACCCAAAAGACTTAAAATCAGTATACTACAGTGACACAACTACATCAATGTTCATAGCAGCTTAAATCACAATAGCTAAGCTATGGAACCAACCTGGGTGCCCTTCAACAGATGAATGGATAAAGCAAATTTGGTATATATACCCAGTGGAATATTACTCAGCCATAAATTAGAATGAAGTTATTGCATTTTCTGGTAGATAGATGGAACTGAAGATTATTATGCTAAGTGAAATAAACTAATCCCCCCAAACTAAAGGTTGATGTTCTCTCTGATATGCTGATGATACCACATAATAAGGGTGGTAGAGGTAAAAATAGAAGTTTAGTGGTTTAGACAAAGGGGAATGAAGGGAAGAGAGGAGTAATAGGAATAGGAAAGACAGTAAGATGAATTGGACATACTTTTCCTATGTTCACACATGAATACACAACCAGTGAAACTCCATAGCACATATAACCACAAGAATGGGATCCTATGTTATACTCCATCTGTGTAAAACATGTCCGAATACACTCTACTGTCATGTATATCTAAACAGAACAAATAAAATTTAAAAAACCTTTCAATTTTTTTGTTTTGTTTTTTAGTTGTAGATTAACACAATACCTTTATTTATTTATTTTATGTGGTACTGAGGATCCAACCCGTGCCTCATGCATGCAAAGCAAGCACTCTACCACTGAGCCACAACCCCAGCCCTTTCAAAATTTTAACAGAATGATTAACTAGTTCAAATTCATACAGCACATGGTGAAACTGGAATTCAAAAGTAGTTTTTCTTTCATACCGAGAATTTTATTTAGTAGGTACTCACTCCATTAATCTTGCTCACAGTGAATGAATGATTCTCAATTTTACTTCATTCATTCATTATATCATTTATAAAATACCTCACTTTTTCAGGGTATTGCATTTTTGGAGAGTTGTTCATTAGGTATAAAGTTATGGATGTGCATGATGAATAAATTATGAAGAAATGCTGTATAACATAGGGCCCGTAGTTAATAATATTGTATGGTGAACTCAAGTATTTGCTAAGAAGGTAGATCTCATGATAAATGCTCTTACCACAAAAAAATTTGTAAAGGGAAACAAATTTTTGGAGGTGGTTGATATATGTATGAACTTAATTATGGTGAGGATGTATATCATGGGTGTATGCGGATATTCAAAATCATCAAATTATATATATTAAACGTGGCCTGTTATATATCAGTTATATCTCAGTAAATCTATGAAGAAACAGAAAAAAGATTTTAACAAAAAATTATAGTGATTATGAATTAGTTTGTAGAGAATTAACATTTTCATAATATTTAATCTAACACAGGGACAAATTTAATTAAATGTAGAAATATTTCAAACTTTAAAGTAAATGTTTTCATGTATCCATTGACATCAGTTTTCTCCATTAATTTATTAGTGTGGTAAATAACATAAATATTTTTTTAAATTCATACACATTAATTAATGTTTTCTAATATTTAGCTAGGATATTTACTTTTCTCCATACACTTGGTGACCTCACAATATAAGTGAAATTAGCATTCAATTTTTCTTTCTTACATAGTCCCTTGTAAGACTTTCTAGATTATATTAACTTCATAAAATAATTAATGAACATTTCCTATTTTTCTATTCTTTTCTAGCGATTTTAAACATTTGGATTAAATAATTCTTGTTCTTTTGGTGTACATTTCCCTGTAAAACCTGAGAATATTGTTTTAAGTGTGTAGGCTGGAATAGGGTGATGATAATTTTTTAGCCACAAATTTAATTTCTTTCATGTCTTAGGGAGTCATATTTTTGAAAATTTTCTCATTTGTAAAAGTTTCCAAATAAGTTGAAATAATGTTCACAGTAACCTTTTATTGTTTGTATTTCTGTAGTTGAGTATCTTTTGATTTTACTTACGGTATTTTCTTAAAATTGTGTGTAATTAAATTTATTAATATTTTATTTTACTGAATCTGTATTTCAAGCTATAGTTATAAGATATTTTCCCACATGCTTTCTTCTAGTATCTGTGTGAGTTTCATATTTTTGTGTTTAGATCTCTAGTTCATTTAAGTCTATTTTTTGTGTATGGTTTGAGATACAGATGTTTTTAATCTTTTTTTTCTCAAACAGATATCTGATAGTACCAAATAATGAATTTTAAAAAATCTTTTACTCTTATGACTCAAGATGATGAGATAGTTAATGTTCTCATATATTTAAGTCAATTTTTGGACTGATTTATTTTTTTTGTCTAATTATTCATATGCCAGAAACTCATTGATTATTTTACAGTATGTTTAGCATTCTATATCTTCTCCCTCTAATACTTCCTCTATCATTGGTTTTGTAGTTATTCTTGTATGTTTATTATTTTATTTTTTTAAAAAATATCAATTTTTGTATAAACTTGTTTCATTCCACAAAAAAAATATTGCTGACATTTTTATTGGGCACTGTTTTACATTTGTGAGTTAACTTAAGGTCACCTAAATTTTTAATTTTTATTAAATAATTATTACCTAGCAAGCATGCTGCCAGGCACAAAACAAACTTCTAACCAATAACTGCTGGATGAACAAGTGAATGAACATATGAACACTTTCATAGTTTATAGTTTTTATACCTTGACTCTCAAAGATGTGTCATTAAATATGGCTTTTTTTCAGTTAAAAGTTGAAAAAACATTCAATTTTAATGTTGACAGATGCATCTTTTTATTTTTAAAGTTCTTCTTCATATAGGGTTATTGAAAAACAATCACCAACTAGCTTCTCTGGCAACTTCGAATACATTTTAAAAGGTACTCTTTCTTCAAAATTTTTATTATAATTTGATGAAAAGTTATCATATTCTGGCATTTTAAAGGTCAAATTATTATTCAAGTAAAATAAAAATATATGAGTTTGGTCATTTGAATAGATCTGGCAGTGTACGACACATACAATCATACAAGGCTGCCCTGTGTATTAGTGTTTAAAATAGTTTTGAAGTGGGGGTAATGACATAAGCAATAATGAAAGTGTCATTTTTATGTGAAGATTAGTACAAGCCTAATCACTAGAATTAGGTTCATAGATTTTCTTATTTAAAGATTTCCACTAGCCTATACCAACTCTTTTTTTGTGTGTGTGATATCATCCCTATATCTTTTCTTTTCAATTTATTTATTTATTTGTTCTTTTTATATATACATGACAGTAGAGTGTTTTTTGACATATGTACATACATTGAGTATAACATTCTAATTAAGATCCCATTGAGTGGTTGTCCATGATGTGGAGTTACACTAGTCATGTATTCATATAGGAAAATGAAAAGTTATGTACAATTCATTGTACTGTCTTTTCCCTACATCTTTTCAAGAGAAGGTTTACTTGTGTACCTTTTTCTTGAATGCACAGAGACCCACAACTTCTTTCATTTTAAGAAATACAGTGTGTTTTCCAATCTCTTTATGCCTCTTTGCTAAAATGCCACTGCCTCAGCTATAGAAGATAATAGCCAACTGGCATATAACAGGAAATATAACATTTTTTCAAAAAGGATATTAGGTTAAAGATAGCAATAGGAGTCAGGTTTCTCATGAAAAACCACACAATTAAATTTTTAATATAGGAATGGCAAACTTTACTTTTGATCATTTTTAAAAGGAGTTAGTCCTTCTTAACATTTCAATATTAATAATAAAAGCACAGGAAACAACCATCAACCAAAGAAAAGAGCTATAAACATTGTTTGCTAAACTTTTTTGTTTGTGTCTATGAATGTAAACTATTGTCATTTGCACATGAGAAACTAAAGATTTCCCTGGATTAACAGGATGCTTCTGTTTCTTACTCATGATTCCAGGTATAGTTAAAAGTATCAGATTTTGGAGTCAGTGTTTGCTGTAGCTATTAGAGCATGTTTATTACTTGTATCATAAACACATGGAAGAGTTAAGGATTCTAGTACAGGTATACTTGCTGGTTCTTTGGGTAAGTTCTCAAGAGCTTTCATAAGGCACCTAACTCAGCAAGAGGAGGTCCAGTGTAGTGGTTACAGTAAAAAAAAAAAAAAAAAAAAAGTTGTCAGAGAGACCTGTTAATTGACAAGTTAATTGATTAATCTCTCTAAGCATTAATTTTCTCATGAGTAAAATGAAGATATGGATATGATTAAAACAATACACCTCTTCTAGAGCTGTTGTGAGGGTTAGAACAGGGACTGCTTAGCATTCTGCTGAATTTTATATTCATTAAGTAAAGTAGATCAAGAAATCTTTCCCTATTAGCTGGAACAAGTATGAATTGGTCAGACAGTAGAGAACATGAATGGAGCAAATTCATTGGTCCTAAGTTTGTATTTCATCTCAATTATGCAGAGGAAATAAGAAATTAAATTTGGTATTTATTTGCTTAATTTTTCAGAGGTAATGGGTTGCTATAGATTTGTACATTTTGAGGGTCACTGTGGTGCCTACTGAAAAGGAAAAAAGTCATAATTTAGGATGTTTATAGGATAGGGAAGAAATAAAAGAATTGTGCAATTTAAAAGGTATTAAGAGACAACAAAAATTGTGGCAAAATATCCACTGTTGGTAATTTTCCTTGAGGATAATTTCTGTGATAGTACAACTATTCTATTTTTGTCATCCAATATGGTAGCCACTAGCCACATGTGGCTTCTGAGCATTTTATGTGTCTCTGGAGTGATGGAGGAACTGAATTTCCGATATTATAATGTTAGTTACAGTAGCTAGTGGCTACTGGATTTGACAGCACAGCCATATAGGGGCCCAAGTCATAACTGAAAATGTAAGTTATTCTAAAAGAAAAACATCTTCTCATTTAATAATTTTTAAAGATTAGTAGTATGCAGTGAACCAAAGATAATTTTCTGCTAAGTAGTGTTTGTGTTTATCTGCAGCATAGTTCTTGAAACATGGTTTACCAGCTTTGAGTAAGCATTGCTCTGTAAATTTGTTTGGATGTGCTGTAGTTCAGCGGAACTGAACACTCACCTGACTAGGGCAGCTTGGCTGAAAAACCTTCATTCTTCCCACCCCCACCTCAAGAGCTGTTATAAACACTGGAAAAAAATTGTGGACCATCTGTAGCTGCAGATGGGGATTTGTGGATGGTATACAAATTACAGTCATGGAATCAGCAGAGATGCCCAAAATATGTCATCCAAATTGACCAGTCAGAATGGTGAGGAGAATACTATCTTGTTCAGGTACTCAGTCTCACTAACCTACCATGGTGAATGGGCTCCTCATGGGGTCATAGACTCATTCTCTTTCCTCATTCTCTGATAATACTACTGCTTTAACTTTCAGCAGGCTGGACTCAAGACTCAGGGACAGGTTGGCTATGTGATCATCTGAAACATCACAACACCACTGTTAATTTCTACCATTTGATTTTTACTGGGTTGTTATCAAGTGATGTTGTGACTAACTTAAAGGGACGAGTATTATGGGTAAATGAACAATGTTAATTTGATGAAGTAAGTTGATAGTTTTATTTGTCAGTCCTGAGTTTTGTATTTTTTGCATCTTCTAACATACATAATTTTGCCATGTCAAGCTTAAAATCACATTGTGTTCGGTAGATTAAACTGAATTTGCTGAGAAGGTAGTAATTGAATAGATAGTGAAGTGCTTCAGATAATGAGGACCATTTAAGGAGACTCAGTTTACTTGTAAGGCCAGTAGCCCCTTTCAGTGATAGTATTTTTTGCTTTATAAGATGCATTGGTTTAATAGATTAACATATTACAGTTGTTTAAGCTGCATTACCATGATATTGCAACATGGGTCAGTTTGAACCTATGAATTTTGTAAAATGATCCCACAGAGAATATCAATGAGGAAGAAAAAGAACCAGAGCACCATTATGCCAAGACTTTATTTGAGAATACTGAGATTGAAGGTACTAAAGGAGCATTTTAACTTAGAGGAAGATATGGACTGTATAATACTGTAGTGTCAGGGGACTGGCAGAAGTTCAGCCAGTTTCTGGACTACTTGATTAAAGATCATTAAAAGAGGATGTAGAAATTGTTCTAGGATGAACAGCAATTGTTAGGAAATTTGAATCTTATTAAAAGGGCTAGGTAGCAACTGTTAGGGGCTAAGCTCATGTGCAAGAAGGGTAGAGAGGAGCACTTTGAGGAGAAAAGGGTATGCAGAGACATGGGGGAAATGTCACTATCTTTTGTGTTTCACATTAAGGGATACAAGTAAACAACTTAATAGTGCTTCCTTTCAAGAAAGCAAATTTGGGTTAATGAAGTCATAGACCCATGGACTTTTGTAGACTGAAAAAAAAATGTATATTCTGAGGTAGGATCTGAACCAAGCATTTTGAGGACATAGTGACTACAGCCATCTTGAGTGAGACATTTCTTCCCACTCCTTTTTGTCCCTAGGAAGGAACTTGATCAGAGGAATAATACAAGCCTCTGTCTCCCATTGATGAAGCAGGAGAGCCTAGCCTGAAGGTCTCTCCCAGGCCTGCACAGGGAGTGTAATCTAGCTCACCCTTCTTCACAGTCATGAACTTGGCAGCACAGCTCTGAGTTTGTCCAGATGCTGGTGTCCAGGTGCATGGGTCTGATTCAGGGGAGGGAGTGTCAGTCAATTTCATGGCTGCAAACTTCACCCATATCTCCAGCCCAACTTTACCAGTAATACAATTGACATTTTGATCTCCATCTGTCTGAATTTTGCATTTCTTTATTAATTTTGAGCTAAGAAAGGAGGACATGGTGATTATATTACTGATATACCAAGCCCAAGGGTATATAGACCTAGAGATTCTTGTGATAAATCTTAAATAAGTAGTTAATGATATGTTGGAACATGGAGAGATACATTATATATGTATAACCTGGGCCAGTTTCTTAATGAATTTCAAACTAAATAATAAAAGTAATATAATCAGTAATATAATCACTGTTATCAATCAAACACCTAATATATACTAGTGATGACCTAAGTATTTTAGGTATGTTCTTTCAGCTCCTACACAATCTATTGGGTTTGAGTGATCATTGGTTCCATTTTTTTTAGGTGAAGAGAATGAGGTTTAGAGAGAAAGAGTAGCTTGCCTAGGGTCACATTGCTTGCTAATGAGTATTCATTAATGCCACACAATTTCTCATGCACTTGATCTCTACATCTGTCTCTTTGGGCTAGACTAACTCACTTGCAGTGTTTCCTGGTGACTTATGCAAATACACACTCTAGTGCACTGCTTTAAAGCTGCCTTTGCCTTCCTCCTGATCCTCTTTACTTGCTTTTATCTTTCCCTGGTTTTATAATCACCTCTGATTCTACTCTGATTTGGTGGTCCTCCGATTTCTACTTTTCTCTCTTCACACTTTGGCTTTCCTATGAAGTATTTTACCTTACTCATATTCTTGGATTTGTGCGTCAAGTTACCTTGGTTAGGAGGATCCAACATGGCTGCGGGCACGGAGAGATCAAGTCTCTGACCTCTCCAGCTGCGCAGGCATAGGGAGTTGTAAATTGTCTAAATGCTGTTTGCTCAGGATCACTAGGCAATGCTGAGCTGACGTGGATCTGGGGTGAACAGTTTGGGCCCCTCAGAACACACACACGGAGCCCGGATCGGCTGCATTCAAGTTCGCCTGCTTCTCGTGACTCAGCACTAATGATCCCGCTGAAATAAATATTAACAATAAATATTAAAAATAATTCATTAAATACAACCAAGTCTGTATTTTTATAATTCAATTTCTCCATAATAAACTATGAATATATAAAGATAAACTGCATTTGAAATTTTTTTTTAATTTTCCATACTGGGTTTGTGTTTTCATTTCAGTTTTTGAAACTTAAAAATATTGTTCTAAAGGTTAAATGAAGCAATAAAATGTGAAAAATAGTTGAAATGATTTGAAAAGGAATTATAATGACTATTTGCAGTGACAGAACAAAATTAAAATTCTATATTTTGGATGTGATAATACACAACTTGATGAAGTAAAAAAAAAGAAAATCCAGAAAAACATGAAAGTATATACACTTAATAAATTAAAAGGTAAATATTCAAACTTGGGGGAGAAAAGGTTTATTTATTCACATGGATAAATAATCAAGAAATAGTTCTGGCTATTTGGATAAAATTAAGTAAGAACAGTGCATTTATTGTAAGAATGTACATAACAAAACTAGAAGAATTAATAAAAATAAATCTGGGGATCCAACATGGTGGCGGGCGCGGAGAGATCAAGTCTCTGACCTCTCCAGCTGCGTGGGTATAGGGAGTCGTAAATTGTCTAAATGCGGTTTGCTCAGGATCACTAGGCAATGCTGAGCTGACGTGGAACTGGGGCGAACAGTCTGGGCCCCTCAGAACACACACACCGAGCCCGGATCGGCAGCATTCAAACTCCGGTTTGCCTGCTTCTCGTGACTCAGCACTAACAATCCCCCTGAAATAACTGGTCAGCCCGTCTGAACTTACAGAGGTAAAAGCCAACCGAGCATTCATAGGCAGTGGCCACAGGATTGAAACGGGGCTTGGGAGAGACAGTCAGGACCCACCTGTTGCATTGGTCACCCGGCAAAGGGAACGAACGGTCACCATTTGCACGGGATACCACCATGGCAGAGAACTGACGTCACGGACGGAGGAGATAACTTCATTGAAACCAACACGACAGTGACTTCTTCCCTTCCCTTCTAATATCTTTGCTCCCAAGCATCAAATAAGTTTATAAGAGTAAACAGTAACTCAGCAGTCAAACAGAACAAGAAGTAACATGAGCAGCATAAAAAAGCAAGGAAGAAAAGGAGTACAAACAATTAAGGACAGCCTAAATATTCAGGAGGATCTAGAGTCA
>NW_026000119.1:6483829-6528769 GCF_001458135.2 Marmota marmota marmota | reverse complement strand
GTTATACAAAATTACATATAAGAGGTTGTGAGGGGAATGGGAAAATAAACAAGGAGAGAAATGAATTACAGTAGATGGGGTAGAGAGAAAAGATGGGAGGGGAGGGGAGGGGGGATAGCTGATGATAGGAAAGGTAGCAGAATACAACAGTTACTAATAGGGCATTATGTAAAAATGTGGATGTGTAACCGATGTGATTCTGCAATCTGTATTTGGGGTAAAATTGGGAGTTCATAACCAACTTGAATCTAATGCATGAAATATGATATGTCAAGAGCTTTGTAATGTTTTGAACAACCAATAAAAAAAATAAAAAGTTACCTTGGTTATAAGTGTGAACTGCGATGTTGGTTCCTCAGAACTTAGTCTCTTTGCGTGTGTCTTCCTAGGAGAGAAATATAATTCAGAGGGATTAAGGGAAGAGTATTTAGGCAGTAAACTCTTACATATGAAATGTTCAAGATATCTATGTGATTCTGTGTTCAGGAAAGAATTACTCTACTCAAATGGTCTTTTGGTATTTGCTTTAGAAAAAAAATGTCTTTTGGAGAAAAATGCCCAGTAGATGATTATGTGTTGATGTCATGCATAAGCAGAAGTAGTCAAGGTAAGGCAGAGATATCTGGATTCAAATCAGGGAGAATGTGTTTGGGTGTAAGCAGGTTAGACTCTTTTGGTGAGTCTGACAGAGAATAAATGCAAATATACATCAATAAATGTAAGAGAAAAGATCACATGAAGTTAAAAGACAGTAGGAATACACAAAGAGGAAGATTTGGGGAGGAAAAGGGCACAAGAAGGCTTTTAAAATTTGGGACCTACTCTATCTTTGAAAACACAGCCCTTTCAATGTGGGATCTGATAACTGTCTCCTAGGTATAAGGACATACTATTAATTTTAGTCCATTTTGCTAACTAGGCAATTGATGAATATTTATTATTATGTTCACAGTACTTGTGAAGAATAGAGGATATAATAATGAAAAACGATTTGTATGCCAATGAGAAAAGAAGGGAGATTAGTAATCAGAATACAGTGGGGGCAGTACTTTTAGTCTTTCCCTGGTTCTATATCCGCCTCTGATCCCACTCTGTTTTGGAGAAGAGAATGGACCTAACAGAAATATCAAGAAGGGACATCCAATTAGTTACTCTTGAGAAGTCAAGGAAAGCCTCCATGGTGATAGCTAATCTTGGATTTGCTGGATGAGTAAGAATCAGCAAAGTTTTGGGAGAGGAGTAAGAATATTCCCAGTAACATACTTGAAAACACAACAGCAAGGGAAATCAAGGCATACTGAAATTATGAAGGATTTCCAATATGATTGGATCATAGCATGAGATGGAGAATGTTGGGAGTTGAATGTGGAGAAGAAAGCAGGCATCAGATCCTCTAGGGTTTACATCTCATGTTAAGAGTTTTGGAAGCCACTGAAGGATTTTAAGTGAGAGTGACCTCATCAGGTTTTTTTCTGTTGACATTGTCGTGGCTGCTTAGTAGAGTACTAAACTAGGAGTTCATAGGCTAGCAAAGAGTGGTAGAATAATCAGGTTGAAACATGATAGGCTTTGAATTAGGGCAGTAGCTCTTGAATTTGGAAATGGGTGGGCTAAAGGAACATTTAGAAGGAAAGATCAGCAAGATTCCATTGTTCATTGTATATGGAAGTAGAGGATGAAGGCTAAAAAGTCATTAGCAATGACTTCTTGGATAGTGCTTGAGCATAGGGTGGGTGGTCTGGCCATTTGCTGAGAGAGAGAGATGATGAGAGGAGAATCAAACATCTAGGGGATTCTGATAACTATGAGTTTAGATTAGTTCATTCTGACTGGGAGATGCCTATGGTTTAAGCAAATAGACTTGTCCAGTAAGCATGTGGGTATGGCTAGAGAGGGGTTTATGTAGTCTTCAACATGCATTTGGCAGTTGAAACCATGAGCATGGTTAAGATAGAGAACACATGTATATGGAGGGACAAGATCATTTTGAGTCTTTAATAATGGAAAATTATTATCCATTTCTGTAGCTTAAATGTTTTCTGTGGTTTAATAGGAACAAACGATTTCCAATTTTAATTCATTTAGTTTCAAAAAGGTCAGTGGCTCTAACAGTTTCTTTTATAACCTAGTGATAGCTGAGGTTGAATACATTGAACATTCCCATTTCAGTAGGAAAGGCCTCTTTCAAATATGACACAAACTAAAAATGCTGAAAATGAATTTTATATTTCATTATAAGATAATGATTATTAAGTATTTATTGATTCCAACATGGTTGATTATATAATATTTCTTAGTCATAAAGTATGCTTCTTTTACAATATCAGTCATAATAAAAGCACATCTGCCATGGAAATTCACAATGAAGATTTATCAGGAAGAAGATAAAAAAGCAGAGAGCAAGGCTATATTTCTCTCTACTTCCCCTCCTCAACTCTCCAAAGGCTGCCTTTGCCCCACATTCAACTGTGTTTCTAAACAGACAGCATTATACACAGTTGTGTCCTGGTAAATGTTAAACAATAGGCTGGCTGGGAAGAAACAAAACAAAACAAAAACCCTTTGTTGGCCTATTTCAAGCTTCTAGTCTGACCTAATTGATAACAGAGCTGGGAAAAGATGTGCATAACCACTTCCTGCTGCTGGAAGGGGCCATCTCCAGCATACCCACACCCTTTTCACAGTTGTGTAAATGGCTTATTTAACTTCAACCATGTATGATAGTATGTAGTAAGATGTGTAATATTTTGTTGCATTTTTGACAATTTTTTTGTCATATTTTCTACCAGATAAGTTTCGAGTGGTCCCCAGCTAGCTGGAAGGTACTTCTAAGTAATTTCCAGGCGCAGTGGTGCACACCTGTAATCCCAGCAATTTGGGAAGCTGAAGCAGGAGGATCACAAGTTCAAGGCTAGCCCTAACAACTTAGTGAGGTACTAAGCAATTTAGTGAGACCCTGTCTCAAAATACAAAAGTTTAAAGGGCTTAGGATGTGGTTCAGTGAAAGAAAGGAAGGAAGGAAGAAAGGAAGGAAGGAAGGAAGCAAGCAAGCGAGGGAATTATTATTTCTAAGAATGTATTAAATCAAGGAGTACAAGAGTTGTGGAGAAACAGAGAGCTGAAAGAGGAAGATTTATTATAAAGATAGATGCATGGGCAGGGTGGTCTAATTTTTTCCTTGATTTTTTTCATAATACTTTGCATTACACTGCTGAGTGGGTGCTGGTGGGTTTCTCTACAGACGGTCCATTGCCTTTGTCACTGTTTGGTCAACTGCAACATGTCTGGGAACAAGGCAGAGGGCCAGGTTCTCATGCTGTGAAAGTGCTGCTGCTGCTGCTGTGAAGTATCATTCTGTGTGTTCTTTGTAGTGGAATATTTGTCTAACTGCTACTTAGTAACAAGTGTCCAGGCCTCAAAAATCAGTGTCAGTGTTGTTTGTAGAGTTTTCAAGTTTTCCCAAATCTCAAGTTTCCTCTAATTCTTAGTTAAATTTTGACACTGCATATTAGGATTTTTAATTATGAGAACAACTGAAAGTCACCCCAAGCCAATCCACACCCCACAGCAGAGAACAAAGAGAACTCTCAATTTAAAAGTATCAGGAAATAATTTAATGATAATAAGAAAAATGATTCTTATGTTTAAGCTAAAAATTCAAAAATGCTTTGATTTAAAGTCTACTGAATAGACAGTTTGAGGAATTGAATTGCTTTCTACAAATGAGCTTTGGTTGAAGATAATATTTAGAACTTTGCATTCATGTTCTTTAAGCACCAATGCACATGACACTATACTTAAACAAACCGGCTATACAACATTTCAAAAATAAGTTTTGTAATACTTTTTGGTCAGTGAAATTTCAGATACAAAAGACAGAAATTATTTGCTTTGTTTAATCAAAGATCTGTGTCTTAAAAGTCTATGGATTATTATTTTCTAAAATGTTATGTTTTACAGCCTAAATTTACTATTTATGAGTTCTGCCTATTCAAAGTTTATGTGTTGAGCTACGAGTGCCTTTAGATACATGAATCTCTGAGTGCTTAAATATAATAAATAGATATAAAACATAAACACCTACAGGGGTCATATTTAAGAATTGATAAAACACTGAAAGGAGATGGAATGTGTGATGCTTTCCCTCTGTTTCCTCCCTTCTTTCCCAGGTCTCTGTCTCTTCCTCCTGCTCTTTCTCCCAACATATCTCACCCTTACTACTGGTCCTGCCCTGCCCAATAAAGCCTCTGCACCTTCCTGCTTGTAATTTGTCGCTAATCAGCTGTCACTGTCATCGCCATGATGAGAGGTTCATCTCTGGCTGAGGGTAATGGCCTTAAAAGTCACAGAGTCAATGTCAATGGGATCGCTCCAATTCAATCACTGAGCTGAATGAGGGATGGCACCTGCTGACATTAGCACTCATTTTGAGCTCAAGCATCTGGGCCCCAGTAAATAACCATCAGTGGGTGGGTCTGGGGGACAGGTCATTAGCCCCACGAAAAATAAATATCGCTTCCCTTGATGGCTGCGAGTAATTTAGCTCAGACGAGGAAATTTCACCCTAGATTAAGTATGATGAGCCAATATCAGTCAGAGGAGGCCAAACAGTGAGAGCTTGATGAGATAGAGGGAAATTTATATTCAGCTGGCTGCATGTGAGATGAGCTCAAAGAAACGACATACCCTTCCATCCCATCTTGATGCACACTCAATGGTGGGCTTATCTCAATGCTTGATTCTTCCTGTTTAATACTTTTTGGGGAGTGAGGGTTTGAAATGGATCCTGGAGGCTAGGCTGTGTGAACCAAGAGGGCAGGGCTCAAATTTTTCTACACTTTGCATTTGTGATTTTGTCCTCTAGCAGGGAAAGTCCTAGTGCAGCCCTCTTGCCAGTATTTGGCTGGTGGAAGGGATTTGCCATAGCTGCAGGCTTTTACATGCAGACCTCCCCTCCTGAGACAGCAGACCAGCTTTAATTGCTTCTGAGGCCCTGAGGCTCCTTTCCCACTTGTAAATGGGTTGGGAGAGGCAGTAAGGTAGGCCAGTTCCCTTGGTTTTGAATTTTCGGAAAGAAGAACCACCACCCTCTATTCACAAGAACATCTTTTTATTTGTCCTACTGATGTGATCCATCAAATCCGGAAAGGGTTATTAATAGAAAGGCTTTATTAGAAGCAGTTCAGCTCACTTTGGAATCATATTTTATATCTGTAGGGCCCTGCCCTTGGTCCACCCTCTCCCTCATTAAACTAGATATATCTCAAAGCTGGGTGCATTAGCATCCCAAGCAGTCTGTTAAAACAAATACTGGAGATAATGTTATTTTTCTCATTTCCCTCTGTTATGTTGAAGACAATTTCTCGATTTGCCCTTTAATTTAGAAGAGGTTCCAATAGGAAACATAGCAGGCATTAAAATACTTTCTGTCATATACACCCCTGATAATTAGCCAAAAATTTAGTAGTAGTCTTAAAAAACAAGGTTTTGTTACTTGACTTGTATATCTGAATTTGTTTTTATGATTGTGGAATCAATTTCATTACCAAAAAATGGGCCATAGAAGCAGCAGTCATGGAGACTAGGAAGGTGTTAAAGAACATACACACGTGGAAGAAAAGGGGTGTCTTAGGCAGAGAATCAGTTAGGATTTCTATGAAACCTCTTAGATTTGTAAAAGTTCAATAAATATTTCTTGATTGGATTCATAAAGACCTGCTGTAATAATTAAAGGTAATACATACGTGAATTCATGATACCTTGTTTACTTTATTCAGAACAATGATTACAATTGTAAATACAAGAATACTTAGGTAATTTTTTTGTTTTAGAATTATAGTGAGTTCAATGACTATTTGATAAGTGAATGTCAAATATTTGCTTTAAGTCTCCTCTTTTAGACTGTTAATTCTAAAAGAAAAAAGACCTAGTCTATACCTTTGGCTGCTATATTCTTGGTGCCTTGCTCAGAGGATGCTGCATAATAGTTGCTCAATAAATATTTGATGAATGAATAAGCAAAGCTTTTGTTGAGCCCTTCTTATATTTCACGTACCATGTGAGTGTCTAAAAAAGTATATTGCATACAAAATGTAGTTTATTATTTGGTAGAAGAAACAAAGATATAAGAAAGATTAAGAAGAAAAGAAGCAGTATGCCTTATACATACATTTTCTATTATCTATTCTGATGGTGATTGAGTGTTTACCAAAATTCAAAAGAAATTAAAGAAGAGAGTAACATTGTAAAATTACTACAGGAAATAAAATGTGTTTCTTTGTCTAAGGAAACGTGAGTTTGCTGATTTTATATTTGGTTTTTACTAGATATATGCTCTCACAATATGTTCTTGTTGAGTGTTCAAGACAGTTAAAACTCTTCTGCCCCTTTAGTTAGTATATTTTTTAATGTGAATTGAGACTGAAATTTTGAGATATATGTGGAGATGTTATTTTATCCATTACAAATGAGAGAGGTGGAGGAGCTAAAGAGAGTTGCTCAATGTAGCAAATGGAGTTGGAAACAGAGTCATATTGTATCTACCAAATAGGAAAGAGAATAAAGGGCACCATGAGTGTTAAACAAAGTCTTCAATTTGTCCTCACAGTGTGATGTTATCATTGTTGTTGTTGAATGTACCCTATGGACAGAAATGTAATATCAAATTTATTAGTTTTTTATTATAGATTTTATTATAGATACTTCTATGTATCTTTCATGTGCCTTTCAAGAAAAAAAAATAGTAATTTGCTAGTATTATCTAGAAGCATAGTGGATGAAGTTTTCTGTGGTTATTTTAAGATATCAGCTGTGCTTCTGACAGGCAAAGTGAACAGGTGATCAAAACAATTATCCCCATTCTCCCTGTTTCAGTGGTTTACACTTAGAAAAATTTTTGTCTGTTAGAAATTTATATCAACAGATTAAATTGATCAGATTACTTATATCTCTATGTTTTGAAGAAGTTAAATATTTCTCTAAATTAATAAAAATGACTTCAGATGAATTTTAGGAAGTAAATTATTTTCTTATTATTGGACAGAATATTTATTTTCATGATAAAATTCTGATTATAATATTCAAATAAAAATTTTTTATTTTATCCTAAATATTTTAGAAGATGCATGCATGCAGACACATATGTTTTATATACCAAAGTAGAAATTATTTCAGAATGAAATACTGAAATAATTTTATTTATGTGTTTATGTGACTATATATTATGGAATATGTATGTTGAAATGATTCTTCTCCCACATTGTGAGAAACCACAATCAAACTTTCACTGTCTTTCATGTACTGTGTTTTGATGTGAAATGTATAGAGGTCCAGGGACATAATTTCTTGAATATTTATCTTAATACTTTGTGTAATCACAAATGATTTAGCTCACATAGTAGCGGAAAAGTAATTTTTCTCATTGAGTTGTATCATTTTGAGAAGGTTTTATTGCTAAAAGTTGGTGTCAGCAGACAGCAATGTTGCTGGTCAAGGAGGGTGTGTGAGGTGGGCTAGGTTACACAGTTCCTTGCTCCAGAAAATAGATTTCATTCAAAGCCAGCCTTGAATAAAGATAGAAGAAACTTTTTGTTCAAAACATTCCATCTTCAGAAGGTAGTGGGGCAGGAAGGCTTTTAAAAGAGAAAAGGTGGCAAAATGCAGGGAAATAAACATATGCATATTTGTTAATCCATGCTAGACTGTCCTGGGGAGTGTACAGTCTTCACACTCAGAGCTTTCTTGGCCAGTGAGTTGCTACCTTGTCAACCTTTACTCTCAGCATGAGGAAGTTGCTTTTAAATTTAGAGGGGCCCTAAACTTTAGCCTTTTTCAGTGGTAGAGTCAATGTTTTAAGACTGAGGATGGCTAGAGATGTAAAATTAGTGACTTAGATTTGGTCATTTTGTATATGGTCCAGTGTTGCTATCAGCAGTCTTATGCCATTCAGAATCCTTTGAATGATGTAAGGTCAAGTGCTAAATGAGTGTCAACGTGCATGAATAGGTGTGGTAGGTGGGAGGAAGTAGAATGGAGAATTAGTTGGCCTCTTTTTAAAAATTCTGAATATTTTTCTACCAACTTCCCTCATTGTCACTATATTGTTTTGTATACTTTCACCTGGGAAAGAAAGATTTGGAAGTGGGTGGGGGAAATACCAAGGAAGAGAAGAAAAAGTAGAATTAAATGTGTATTTCCATATGTAAGTATAAATATAAGAAAAATAAAAGAATTATGACAAATCAAACTGATACAAAGGCTTCTATAGTGGGCAGGAATACTTTCTTCTGGAAAGTCAAATGCTAAAGACTTTCATACATAATTTTTTTATTCCAATGATTACATGAAAAAACTGAGGCTCAAAGTAGTTAAGTAATTTGTCTAAGTTCACACAGTGAAAGGCTGAGGCATACTTGGAACTAAGGTCTTTTATCCTCCAATTTGTGCTTTGAACCTACTGTATTTAATGACTGTTCAGTTGAGTTGAGATTCAGCTTTTGCTTTAGGTTACTTGGTTTATGTAGCCACCTACAATATATGGGAGATGGAATATGTATGTTGAAATGACTCTGAGAAATATATATTTTAGGTTTCATCATTAGAAGGAGGAAACTTGCTAAAAAAGTAGGAAGATGAATTATGTTTTGAGTTTGGTAGATCAGTTGCTGCAAAAGGTGACAGTTGTAATTTTAAATCATAGAAACAACACTATCATGGATGAGATGAGCACCTTTTCTCTCAGTCTTAGATAATAATATAATTCTTTTTTTTCTCCTTGAGGAAATATATACCCTGTTTCTTCAGTTCCCTCACCCCAGATATATGAGAATGAAATATACCTGTGATTCTCAGAGCTTAGTTAAGTGTGACCACCAGTAAGGCATTTAGGATTTTTGTACAATTCATGTCCTTTGGGCTTCTTTTTAATTTCTGTTCTGGAATTTAGGATATGTCACTTTTATTTCTGATTATTCACCACAGAAAGAGTAATATCTGGGTTAGTTTGTTGGTGGTGGGTGCTAATAGGGGATGGTAAAAATCACATTCCATGATTAAATGAAGTTTGGGATAATTTGTATATTAAAACAATACATAATTTTCTCTTTCCTCCTAGAGGAGAGACCTGAGAATTCTTGATTTTGGCAAGTTTGAAAATATACATTACATGTGTGAGCACAAGTGCACAGTAACAATATCCCTTTCTCCTTTAGATTTACTGCATAAACAGAGCTCCTTAAAACTTCTAAGGTTACATGTTTCATACTTTATCTAGTGGACTGTGTTGCTCTGATATAGTGGGTGGGACCTGGGCTAGAACAATGGTGATATTAAACATGCAAATAATTTAACTAATTTATAAATTTTAGTAATATAGGTCTCAATAGTAGTAGTAAATATGTTTTCAAAAAATTGAAATTTAAAATGCATTTCAAGTTAGGCCCTATGCTAAATCCATTTGGGGGAGTTTTCCCAATAAAAATAATCCCTTCAAACCAGTTTACAACTGTCATAATTTTAAGCCGTATACTTTCTAAATCCAATGCTTTTAGAAATACTATTTCCACTTGTTTTGAGTTTCTTTCAGTGGAGTATCTGTAAATTTGATGATGGTGAGATAGGGATAAATAGCATTAATACATGGTGCACCAGCTGAGTAGTATTAGTAGTAATAAATTACTGCAGAAAATTGTTAATAAATTTTTGAAATTATATTCGAGGCATGTGGAATCTAAAAGTCTTAATCCCAAACAGAAGTTGAGATTTTAAAATTTTTACATTTTTTTTAAATTTCTTTTTTTATTTGGATTGTCTTATTTGCATTGTTCCTCCTATCCTGTAGTAGCTGACATTTATTATGATTTGGTATCTGTCTGCAGTGTTTGTGCATGAGAAACTAATGAACAAACAGTTGACGAAGTCATCATGGAAAAGTGGTTGATGATGAATTGATTGCCATTACACAGGCCTTGTGTGCATTCTACCAGTTGACATTTTCAACTTCTCCCCTAATGCACATTGCTGTCTCCCATCTAGGAAACAGATCAAAGGCAGGCATTCCCAATTAAGCCTAGTAAGGTCCTATACCTCCTAATGACAGGCTAACTTACTGTGTCTAACTGTAACGGACATTTTGTTAGCAAGTTGCTTTGAACAACAGTAAAGCAAGTAGAAAATATTAGAATTATTGTTAAAGTATCAAGTGGATTGAATTTTGATACTGAATTATTTTCAGTAGTATGTTAGAGTAACTTACTTTTGTCTTTTCTTTTCCTCTTTCAAAATAGTAGCAAGACTAAGAATTAAAAATTATAGGAAGAAAAAAAACAATGAAAAGACTCATAAGAATTTACATGAATATTGTAGGAGGAAATTTAAATTTGTAGTGAATAAAATGTTGTGGATGGAGATTGATAACTAAATTATATAATGAGAGATTGTTGAAAGGAGTATATTAGAGACTGTGTAATTCAAAAAATTTTGTTTATCTTTTGGAACGCTTAATTCTGTTGTCATTTTAGTTTTTGTTTGAATTTCATTTTGATAGTGAGCCAAACAATTTAGACTTACATCATTGTAATACTTATAAAAAGTAAGATTGTGTAATGTTAAACTTCATAGATGAATTATTTTTAGGTTGTTTTACTTGTAGGCATCTCTTAGAATTAGAGAACCACTATTGTTTAGCCATCTTGTACAATATATATCTTACTTTTTCCATTTTCACAAACATATTTTTTCCTTGCAGAATTATCTTTATAATCATTATTAAGATCAGGATTATCCCCTCTAGATCCCTTTGGTAAATTAATATGCATTGTACTCTAAGAGGGGCTCCTTAGTAGGCTTATTGTTGTACAGATGGCACCTTAGTTCTGCACAACTTTCTTACCCAGTTTTTTTGTTCCAACAGTTTAAACTCAACCAACACTATTGAATATCTACCTATTCCTTCCCTTCTTGCTTCTTATAGTTTACAAGGTAGTGTGTATAGCCCCTTAAAGCTTGCAAAGAATGTAGAGTTACATATTTCTTTATGGTTTATAAGTGTTATGGTTTGGATATGAAGTGTCCCCCAAAAGTTCCTATTAATGCAGGAATATTCAGAGGTGAAATGATTAGATTATAAGAGTTGTAACCTTATCAGTCCATCCTACTTGAATGAACTGGGTGGTAACTATAGGCAGGTGGGGTGTAGCTACAGGAGGTAGGTCACTGGGGCATTCCCTGGAAGGGTTCATCTCCTCACTCCACTTCTGACTGCACTATGAGCTGGTGGGCCTTTCACCCATGATGTTCTGCTTCCCCTTAGGTCCAGAAAAATGGAGTCAGCCATCTATAGACTGAGACCTTTGAAACCATGAGCCTCAGATAAACTTTCCCTCCTCTAAGTTGTTCTTGTCAGGGATTTTGGTCACAGAAATGCAAAAGCTGACTAAAATAATAAGTAATCATCATCCATAATTTCTTACATGCTAGTTGTTATATGAATACATAGGTGCATGAGATCTCTATTTTCAAGATCCTTGCAATCCAATTGAAAAGGTAAGCATGAGCATAAATGATCTATTATCCTTTATGGACTTCAAAATAACCCTAAGTAGAGATTTGCAAAAGATGTATTTCAAATTTGATACTTGCTTAAATAGATACATGGCCTTGATATCAGACATTTTGAAAACTTTTTAGCTCTTTTTATTTTAAAAGTTTTAGACTGGATATTTCATATTAATAATGGAGATAATAATAGTAACATTTATACAACATGTAATACATTTTAAGGAGATTTTAAGCCTTCAATTTCATTTTATCCTTATTAATTTGATGATCAGTGAGGTCTTTTCTGTTCATTGATTTGATTACACAGCAAAGAGAGAAATAAAATCACACTATATTAGATTTTGAAGGAAATATGAAGATAATAAGTCTTTATTTTAAAAATGAAATTGAGGTCAAGGTTAAGTGACTCATTTTAGGTCACACAGCTACTTAGACACAGATATTCTGACATTAAATCAATCACATTCTCTACCAAATCACACCGCCCATATCCAATGTGGGTTTTTGAAACCTCCTGCTATGGAGGATCTATGGATTTAGGCATGAATTATTCAGTTTGATAACCTGTATTCAAGTACATTAATCACTGTTTTGGTATCTCCTTCTCACTCTCTTTCTTCCTTCTTCCTTCTTTGTATCTGTATTGAAAGGATAAAAGAAACTGAAGTTAAAATGTAAAGGACCAGGTATTATAAAGTTTCTGAACTGCACTCAGAACCTGAAATTCCTGTGGCAGTTAAGACAATTCCCGGAACTGCCCATTAGATATGTGTCGAAATCCCCCCCTGACCACTTAGTTGCTTAACAACCTGGACCCTGTGCAGCTCGGCATGTAAGCACCTCAGGGCCCAAACCAATCAGTTTAAATGTATCCCCCTCCTTAGGACTGACCTATCACTCTCGCCCGACCTGTTCCCGCCAATGAATGTGCTAATCATGTCTGAGAGTTGTTGTTTGATTTTCCCGTGCCTCATGATGATTTGCTCTGATGTATGCAAAGCCCCCACCCTCCCCAAAAAGTGTACTTAAGCACTGCTTAACCCCTGCTCAGGACTCTTGGCCGCTCTCCCTTCTTGAGTGAGCACGGAGCCCCAGCGCGCTGGATCTTCAATAAACCCCCTTTTGCTGTTGCATGAGTCGGTTTCTTGTTGGTCTCTTCCTCCGTCGTTCGCCGTTCCCTTACAGTATATTTAGTCATTCTTTTACCTAAATAATCTAGGTTGAATCTCTTTCATCTTTGACAGTGTTCACGATGGCTGAAATTATTTGATTCTGATACCATTGTGTCAGAATGATTGTCCTGGGTATTTGAATATTAAAATTAATCAATTTTTAGACCAGAAAGAATAGACTTATGAAATGGAGATTAAATTTCTAGTATTACTGTGTGGTCCTCAAGCATTTTTGTTGCTAGAAAGACATATTAATTCTGTTTATCTGAGAGCAGAGATATTAAAATATTTCTGATTCACGATTAATCTAAAGGTGGTGATTCTCTCTCTGGCAGGGACACCAACAGGAATTTGCTATAGGGTTTCATTGTAACTTTGAAAAGGTAAATTTAGCCCCAAACCAATCACAGTAGGGTGGGACACTTTGAACTCAGACCTCACATTCACTAGAATGACTGCAATTTAAACTTTTCAAGATCAGTTTATTTACATTTGTAGAGAGATGCTGGCAGTATTGATGGGTGTTCATCACAAAACCTTAGCCTTTTATATCATTACCAGACCTTAAAATTTACATTGTCTTTAAATCACTGTTATTATCTTGTGAAATTGTATCTCATGATTTGTTATTCTGCTAGACATGTTAATTTTTTAAAAGTATGCATTTTCCATATATGCTACAGTTATTCTGTTTTGGTACTTTTTCCCTTTTTAAAAAGTAGTTAAATCTTCAAAAAATGTGGCACAGATTGTTTGGAACTATGAGTGGCCTTTTAAATTGTGTTTAGGTTCTCTTATATACTATTACAGATTTATCTGTAAACTAATCTGCACTATTGTGTTTATATTCTCATATTTTTTTGAAACATATCTTTAGAAATATAGATTATGTTGTTGAGATATGTTGAAGATTGTCTTATTTAATTTCAAAGCCCCTTCCTGTTGTTTTTAGTGAACTTCACTCTGAATCAATCACCTATATGTTGCTTTGTGGTTTTATAGCTTTTAGTGGTATGTTTTCAGTGCTTTTGGTTACAGAAGGCAATATGCTTATGCCTTTGACCCCTGAGGTGTCCATTTTGGGGGTGTTAACTCTGTCCCAGAAATGAACACACTATGCCTGCAGAAGAGAGTTTAAAAAAAAGTTAATTGTTCTTTATTATTGCACAAAATTAAATCCAGCCAGATATTAGAAAATTCTCCATCAAAACCAATTTTAAAAAGTTTTTAGTACCCAGGGTTGAACCCAGGGTCACTGAGCCACATCCCTAGCCCATTTTTTAAGATACAAGTTCTCATTAAGTTGCTTAGGCCTTGCTAAGTTGCTGGCTTTGAACGTTTGGTCCTTCTGCCTCAGCCTCCAGAGTTGCTGGGATTGTAGGTATGTACCATCATGCCCTGCTAATTTTATAAAAGTTTTAAAATATCAATAGAAGTCTATTGTTTGAGTTTCAAAATTAATATAATTATAAAGTTAAGATAGGCATTATAAAAAATTCAAACCATACAAGATACACAAGAAAAACATCCAAGTTGTTTTCTATTCCCTAATATAACCTTTCATTATTGATAACTTGGTGGGAGTCTTTATACATTTTTTAAATGTTATGATATAAAGATGTGGCAAGTCTTATCATTAAGATATACTTGACATTTGTTTCCACAACATGGTTTATTTGAAATGGTCAAAACAAAATATTTCATAAGGCAAGATTTCATGCTTACTATGTCCCTAAGGGATTTGTTTCCTGTAGTTTTTTTCTTCTAAACATACCTTGGAATCATTAACTACAGTAGCCAATGATGGAAGCAGCATTGATGGAACAGAACTGGCCCCATGTTATGTAACAAAAATCCTATATTCTAGTCCTTCTAGCCTCACTAATGATGTGACTTTGAGTAAATAACTTAATTTCCTTTTGTTTGTTTCTGAATTTCTTTCATTTTTACAATTCTGATTCTCTTACCAAATAAAGGACATTTATGTATGCTTTTTTTCCCTGAAAATAAGCACATCACAAATAGTCAAAAACAGAAAATGCAGAAAACTTTTAATTAAAAGTAACACATGGCAATAAATTAGAGTAATTTCTAATGGAAAAAAAGTTCAGAATTTACCATATTTGGGGATAAAGTAGATAATTTTGTGTAATAATTCAGTGTAACAATTATTGCGCCATAATCTTAGCCTTAAGTATACTTTTGCTTTTAAAAATACAAATAATTGGAAAATCATAAGATATAAATCAAAACAAAACTGGATAAGTTAAGTTATGAAAACATTCTTCTTGCTTTCATTCTTGTTTGTATTATGGATCTCCTGTATAAAGCCATTACATAAACTGTAAAGGACTGTAGTTTATAAATTCAACTTATATTTAGAATTCACCTATTGATACAAATATAAAATTTCAGGGTAATATTACAGAGTTAAAAGTGAAATAAAGAAGCAAAATGTCTATAAATCTGAGGTCAAGTGGGAATAGTCAAAGAATTCTAGGTAATACAAAAGACAAGAGATTTTTTTTTAAGCTAGTAAGCAGACATCCTTGTCAGTATTTATGAAATGTAAAGCTGGAAACACTGTTTTTCCCAGATTTCTTTAGGGGCATTGATACAATCTTCTTTAAAGGCAAGTATCAAACTTGATGTCTTGCAAGGTTATAATGGAGTATTACCAATATATGTTTTTGCATTAAAAGTAAACTGGATCTAGACCGATAGAAACATGGACAATCTTATCATATGTGGTAAGGGTAGGAGAAGAGCCTTGGAGAGTAGATTTTCATTCTCCTTCTGACATAATTCAATTATGTAACTATGACAGTCAACAAACTGTCTTTGAATGTTTCTTAAACCAGTTGAAGGTGAAAAATACAAGCAGATGAAAAATATAGAGACTCTCCCAGTGATGGTGTATTGTAATACAATTCTAGTGCTAACCACCAAAGTTAGCATCTGACTCCACAGGTTTAAGGACATGGTCCCCAACCAGAATGCACTCATTTGAAACATAGTTTAAAAATTGAGGATCCCAGGCCACCTACACTCTTGACAAATGGCTACAAATCTAAAGGATTCCTACAACTCTCTCTTGGGTTCAATAATTCACTATAACTTGTAGAACTCAAGAACTCACAATAATTACAGTTAGTCTTCCATTTTCAAGGATACAAATCAGGACTAGCCAAATGAAGAGACATAAAGGACAAAGTCTGAGAGGGTCCCAAAGTCAGAACTTCCTTGCCTTTCCCCCATGGGATTATTGTGCATCCAATGGCTGGCAGATTGATGTATTGACATCCAAGAAGCTTCTTCAAGCTTTGATGAACAGAGTTTTTATGGAAGTTTCATTATGTAGCCAGGACTGAATAATGACCCACAGAATTTAACAGAATCTCCAGTCTTCTTTCCCTCCTGAGGGAGGCGAGGAGGTTGGGCTGATGTCAGATGGGTCAAAGCCTCAGCTTTCTAATTACACCATCAGCCCCCATCCTGAAACTATATAGGGGTCCACCATGAATAACTTCATTAGCTTAAACTCAGGTGTGATCCAAGGGGCTCATGAATAAAAAGACACTTCTTTTGGGAAATTCCAAGGATTTATAGTCTCAATTCCAGAAACAAGGACAAAGACCAGTCAAATTATTATATAAGTGTTTTGATCCAAGGGCTTAGCTTAAAAGTTATTTGAGAGAGTAGTTATTTCAAATATGTATACATCATAAATTAGTCATAAAGCCAGACTTTGCCATTGTTTTCTTCTAGAATATCTGAATGTATATAATCAGCCTTTTTTTCCAATTCATTCTTTCCCTCTGTCTGGATTGTGAAATAATTTAGTGCTTTAATGTTTTAAACTCTCTTTTTCTGAGAAAATTGTGACTCAATGTGAGTTCTTTCTAGGCAAAGTCTAAAGGATTGAGGCTAAGAACAACTTCTAATTTTGATGAAGATTTTAAAAAGTATCTCATTTTTTTCTGATTGCATACTTCTCTTAAAATTCATTGATATCAAATAATAGTTGTGATTGCTAACAAAAATCATAGTAACTGGTCTGGTCAGAGTGGTCAGAGTTTATGGTTAGTGCTGAATAAATTTGGCTTCATCTATCCATATGTTCTTAGAATGAGAGAGCTATGGAAATAATGAAACTCATGTTTTCATTTTAAAGTTCAGTGGAGGAAAAGACTAATGAAACCAAATGGTTACTTGTAATTTGGCTTCTAAAATTAGAACCTATATCCTCTAAATTACTATAAAGTTAAAAAAATCTATGACAAATTTGGTGACTTAGATCTGGTTGGGTTCCAGACTTGATTCATTTCACTAACGTTGTACTGCTTCAAGATGAGTTACTATTCTCCCAATTTAAGGGAAATTTAAAAAAGAGAACACTAAAAGCCATAATTCTCATGGAATTTTTTAACTTTGAAGGAACCATATCAATATTTTAAAATATGCAATAAGCATTCCTTAAAAAAAAAAAAAACTGGTGCTGGGGATCAAACCCAGGTCTTGCATTCCAGGCAAGTGATCTACCACTAATCTATAGCCCTAGAACCAGAATTTCCTATTTCTTAAAACCAGGTCTAATTCTTTACCATCACATATTTTTTCTTGATTATAGTTGGATGATAATAATATGTGTCTTTATGGTTTGAGGGGTTCTTAGAAGTCTGAAATGTGCCACAGGCTAAGTGTTATGCAGTACCAGATGAAAACATGTCAGCCTTGATGTTGGTCATACAATGGGTTAAATGCACTGGTAATGAAAAAAACTTTTTGGATAGGATAGCAAATAGTAGATACCCACTGTTTATGCCAGGTGTTTAGATAAGGACAATGGGAAAAAAGGGAGAGGTACTCTATATTGAAATAATTTATTTGTTGCTAATAAGCAGAATGATTTTATTGTTTAGAATGTTTGACCAAAAAAAATTTCACTAAATCTCAAGGAAAAAAAAGCACAGGGGAAATATATAGTTACCAAGGTTTGAGAACTGACCGATTCTCATTATTCACTTTATGATGGGATTAAGAAACTAATATTTATGTGGGAAAATGAAACTAAATATAGCAATTTGAGGGGAAGTACAGAATTGCATTTATTTTGTGTTTGGTGACTATATTACTCAATACTGTGAGCATATTTTTTTTGGTACAAAAATGATTGTTTCTTTTGTGGGAGGGTGCCATTTTATGTGGTGTAGAAATTATTCTCCTGCAAACTATATTTTATCTCGGGAAGTGATTGGTGTCGAAAGTATTGCTAGTACCAAGATATATGTTCAGAGTGGAGGTTGCTCAGTAATATATGATGCCCTTATGGTTTATGTTGATGGTGTACTGACACAATTTACATCAGCCATTCTTTTTTACCTTGAACTGTAAGGTGCAATAGCTTCTGGATTTATATTTGTAAGACTTTTAAACGTTCAGGGAGTTATTTTTTTTAACATTTGTACATTCTTATGATATTTTAGTTTTATCTGTGTTGAAATAAATACAAAACAGTGTGGCTTGTAAAAACATGAACTGGTACAGAGTTTTATTAAACAGTACTTTTGATGCAAGTCATAACAACTACAAAGACAAGAATTGTTTTATTTATTTATTTTTGGTACTGGGGCTTAAGTCCAGGGGCACTTTACTTCTCCATCTCTTTTTAATTTTATTTTGAGATAAGGTCTTACTAGGTTGCTTAGAGTAATACTAAATTGCTAAGGCTGGCCTTGAACTTGAGATCCTCCAGCCTTAGCTTCTCGAATTCCTGAAATTATGAATGTGCTCCACTACACCTGGAAACTGTTACTATTTCTAATAGTTTCCACTACAGGTATGCTCATATGAAGTAGATTGGTGTGATGACTAACGACCTGGTCAGAATTCTCAGTTTTGAATTCCAGTTCTGTTGCCAAGTGAACTTGACCAAATTAACTTCTTTGTGCCTTAGTTGCCTAATTTTTAAAATAGAAAGAATAGGATTGTTTCGAGGGTTAAATGAGATAATATAAAATACACAGAATAGTAGAATTTTATCTTATTGATGATATTTTACAATCAATATCTCTAGGCCTTACAGTAACCCTTGTAAGTTGTTTTTCTCCAAAATTATAGATATGGAACTGAATCTCAGATAAATTAAATGTCTTGTTCATGAAAACAGATTGGGCATTTAAAGGTGTCCTAAATCTCAAGGAAATAAAAATTCATGCTGTAATTCATGTCACAAAGTTTTGCTGCCTTAAAATTAGAGCCATTCTACTTTCTTAAGGAACACTATGTGAATACCAAAGACCTGATTTTTCATGGAATTTGTTTAAACCTTAATTAAGGGAACCAAATATCATGTAGTATGTGGAAAGAAGCAATGATCTGTCCTACAAATGTTCTTCTGGGAAAGGAAGATTAATATTATTGCTGGGTAATAAGTGTAAAATTTATGCAGTATGGTTAAGTTGAAGCTAATTATAACTTAGAGCACTTTGTAAGAATTTTATGAACATGAATATTGTACACAAACTGTCACACACTCTCTAGAGTCAGTTTTCATTAAACGCACATGGATTATACAATCTGAGTATTAACCCTGATAAATTTTACTTTTAATTCTTATTAATATTAATAGCTGTTTTGCTTAATTATTTTATGGGGAATATAAAAAAAGTTATTTCTTCTAAGGCTATTTCTCATACTCTCAAAACCTGTGGTGGCAAGAGCTGATGACACAGTCTCTCACATAGTTATACCTCCTACTATTCCGTTGAGTGCTTCTGTACAATAGAGGGTTAACTATCTTTTGTTTATTCTTCATGCTTCCTAAAGTTTTTAGAACCACCCCCACTCCAGTGCAGCAACAAGTTTGATATCTTCCTGCCATCAAGTGTCTATGTAGTGCAATCTGACATTGAGCATAATTTAACTATGAATAGACTACATGATCTGTGATGTCTGAAAGAGGCAAGACAGTGAGATTTTTCCCATATCTAAATTATATGAGGGCAAAAACTCAGTGGAAATTTAAAAAAAACTGGGCATAAAGCAGAATACTAATGTTTAAATTTGAGACAGACAGGTCAGTCTTTAAACTTTTCACATGTATTTCATGTTTTCCCCCACTTCTCAAGACACCTGAACAGTATCCTAGGAATAATCCTTGAATCATTCTTTTGCTACATATATTTTTGGTGATTAGGTTTATTATACTTTAAATCTTTTAGAATTTTTTGAAATTTCTTACTGAACATTAATTGTACAAAATAATAGTATTCTAGTCAGTTTTTTTTTTTTTTTCTGCTGGGACTAAAGGATCTGACCAGCACAATTATAGAGGAGAAAAGGTTTATTCAGGGGCTCATGGTTTCAGAGGTCTCAGTCCATAGGCCAGCTCCATTCCTCCGGGCTTGGGGTGAGGCAGAACATCATGGCTGGAAATGTGGCAGAAGGAACCAGCTCAGATGATCAGGAAGCAGAGAGCGAGAGTCTCTACTTGTCAGATACAAGTATATACACCAAAGCCATGCCCTAATTCCCGTCTCCTTTAGCCACAGACTACAACTTGAATTACCACTCAGTTAATCCCTATCAGGGGATTAATTCACTGATTGGGTTAAGACTCTTAAAACCCAATCATTTCTCCTCTGAACCTTCATGCATTGTCTCACATGTGAGCTTTTGGGGGACACCTTACATCCAAATCATAACAAATAGGTTTCTTTGTGATATTTTCATATATACATGTAATGTTCTCTGATCATACACATTCTCCCTGTTACACTCTTCTACATCCCTCTTACCACCACAGTCCTCTTCTTCCCTATTAGTCTCCCTTCTGCTTTTATGTCACCTTTCCCCGTCTAGATACAACATATGAGAGAAAACTTGTAATATTTGTCTTTTTGAGTCTGGCTTATTTCACTGAACATGATGATCTAGAGTTCCATCCATTTTCCTGAGAATGACATGATTTCTTTTTTCTTTATAGCTGAATAAAATACTCTATTTTGTGTATATGCAACATTTTCTCTATCTATTCATCCACTGATGGACATCTAGACTGATTCCATACTTGGCTCTTGTGAATAATGCTGCAATAAACATGGGCATGAAGATATCTCTATTGTATGCAACTTGAATTCCTTCAGATATATACTCAAGGAGTCATATAACTAGATCAGATAGAAGTTCTATTTTTAGTTTTTTTTTTGAGGTAATCCATATTGATTTCCATGATGGGTATGCCAATTTACATTTTCATTTATAGTGTGTAAGAGTTCCTTTTCCCCATATTCTTTCCAGCATTTGATATTTTTTGTTTTCTTGATAATGGCCATTCTGCTTGTTGTGAGATGAACTCAGTGTAGTTTTTATTTACATTTCCCTAATGGCTAAAGATGTTGAACACTTTTTCATATAATGATTGACCATTTGTACTTTTTTTGAGAAGTATTTGTTTAGTTTATTTGCCCATTTATTGATTGGATTACTTGCTTTTTTGGTGTTAATTTTTTTGAGTTCTTTATACACTCTGGATATTAATCTTCTGTCCCATAATTCTCTGACAGAGATTTTCTCCCATTTTGAAGGCCATTAATTCACTCTGTTGATTGTTTCCTTTGCTGTGCAGAAGCTTTTAAATTTGTTTTAGTTAGCTTTTGCATTGCTGTGATCAAAGACCTGATGAGCAATATGGAGGAGAAAAAAAAAATTATTTTGGCTCATGGTTTCAGAGGTTCAATCCATGGTCGGCTTACTCCATAGCTCTGGGCCCAAAGGGAGGCAAAACATCATGGTCGAAGGGTGTGGCAGAGGAAAACAGTTCAAGATAGGGCAACAGGAAGCCGAGAGACAAATTGTGCCACTCACCATGGACTAAATGTAAACTCCAAAGACATGCTCCCCAGTAACATACCTCCTCCAGCCATACCCAACTTGCCTTCAGTTACCACCCAGTTAATCTATATCAGGAGATTAATCCACTGTTTGGGTTATAGCTCTCTCATCTAATTGTTTCATCTCTGAACCTTCTTTCATTGTCTCACATATGAGCTTTGGGAGACATATTTAAACCATAACAATTTAATTTATACCTTTAAAAATCTTAAATTGCTTCCGCCTTCATCTGTTTCCTCATTGCCATTGCCATTTCTATTGTTACAAATTAGGACCCACATTATTTTTCTCTTTTTATACACAAGCATTTCTCTACCTTATTTAAATTTCCTTAAAAACATGATTTTCTTTTGTCTCTGGGTTAGTTTATCATATGATTGTACCCAATTAAAATATTTTCTATTTTTGTTTAGGATACTTCCATTTTTGCTTAATATAAAAAATAGTAACAAAGCAAAAAAATAATAATTCTGTACAAATTCTTATTTGAAAGTACTTCTGGTCATTTCCATAGGCAAAACTTTTGAAATATAAGTTCTCAATATATAAAAGGCTTTAGAAACACAATGGTATATTTCTTTTCAGAGAGTTTACTAGTTTATTCTCCCATCACTATTGTAATAGCATCCATCTTACTGGAACCTTGATTTTTACATCTAAAATAATTTTATCAATCAGTAGATAAAAATGTCATCCTGATGCTATTTTAGTTGATATTTTTAATGCTAATGATGTAGAACTTTATTTTGCATGTTTGTGATATTTGCAGCTCCAATGATTGTAGTTTGTGATGTTTTGAATAGAAATTTTACATTTTGGTGTAGCAAAATCTTTCTTCCATCCTGATTTATCACTGGTTTTATATTGATAAAATTGTTCTTTAATTTAAATATTTATCTCTATTTTATTCCTGTGTTCTAGCATTAAAGGAATCCAAATATTTATCTCTTGAATTCATCTGAAATGAATTTTAATGTACTTTATAAACTGATTATTCAAATGAAATTGGATGAATTTGATACTTTCAAATGTATAATAATTTCCCCTTCAATTAGTTAACATTTTCTTTAATATACATGTTACATTGTGTTTTATGGCCATCTGAATAGTTCCATTGATCAATCTACTGATTTTTGCACAGGTTCTCAACTTGTTTTAAATACTGAAGTTTTAAATTCCATTTGATATTTGATAGAGTGAGTGACCCATCATTATTTTTTTTTTTCAAAATATGTTTGTGTTTGTTTGTGTTGTCTTCTCATATGGGGGAATTATATAATAATCATCCTTTTTCCAAACTATCCCACTGAAAACAATTCACACATTGAAAGCATATTTTGTTCTTCATTTAATTAAATCTGATTCTACGTTTTTCAGTGTTGTTTATTTTTATTCAGATAAATTAAACACATTTTTGTCAACCTCATCTAGACATTTCATATTTTTGGTTACCATTCTTAATGAGATTTTTTTTTCTATCATATTTGCTAGCTCAATTTACTGGTATGCAACTTTCACATAGTTCTTTTCTTTTTTTTTCTTTATCCATAGTTGTTTTTGATGGTTCCCACTGTTAATTTCATCACCAGAGGGAGCTGTAGTGTAGTAAAAAGAGCGCTTCTCTGTGAGAAGGCCTGAATCTGAGACCAGGCTCTGCAAATTATTTACTATGTAGTATTGGCTGAATCATCTATACAATGGGAGAATTCATCCCAACTCTCATGGGAAATTGGAAAAATCATTTTTGAAGAGTTGATGTTCTTGGGATCCATGGGGCTCATGATTGGACTGGGAACTCTTATGAGGCAAATAGGTACTTGTATTATGTAATGTGGGCAGCTGATTAGGCTACCTAGCCATGAGGCAGAATTTAGTGGGAAATAAGTTCTTATCTGGAGATGGAATCTGTAGCAGAATTTTCAGGACTTGATATGAAAGTCAATAATGTATTTTATATATTATAAATATCACAATAATTATATGGTAGATTATTAGACTGTGGAATTGGGGGACAAAGAGTGACTGGGAACCCCAGGAACTGGGACCTGGTCTCCACTGTTTCCCTTTGTCCTGAACCATTCAGTTTTTCAGGATCTCAGTTTGCTAAAACAAAGATTTGATTGTGAATCAAGACATAGGCTGGGACTGAGGTTATAGCTCAGTGGTAGAGTGCCTGCCCTGCATGTGTAAGGCCCTAGGTTCGATCCTCAGCACCACATAAAAAATAAAAATAAAAAGGTATTGTGCTCATCTATAACTAAAGAAATATTAAAAAAGACATATAGGCTAATTGAAGATTGTTTCTGCAAATGAAATCAGGATGCTCAGTGGAAATGATTTATTCTGGATGTGTTTAATGGTTTTCTAGGTTGGTATCCAGTGGCTTGGTGTAGATATATGATGCCTGGTTTGGGTGGCTTTCCTGTACTCCTTGAAGTTATTAGCATTGACAAAACAAAAACATGGACCCTCCAGGAAAGTTTTATTTTATTTTTTAACAAATAAAACTATAGTAAAAATCACTATTGTCTTATTTTAGTTAAAATATATTTTTTTAAAAAATCCTCAAACCATTAAGTGTCTTTTAGATTATGGAAGTTTGACAGACATTTAACCAGAGCCTTGTGAGGGGCCATAGTGTAATTCGATGAATAATACCATAAATCCAGGATTATAGTGGATATTATCACTCATTACCATTGTGAGAAAACGGTGTTTAAACTAACAGTTGCTGGGAGACATTTCTGGTGACAGGAGACAATGATGAAAATAAACTAACTTCAATATACATTTAGAACCAGAAATAATGGGATGTGGCAGAAAGCCAATAAATGAACATGGCCCTCCGCTCTGATCAATGAATTACTTTCCCCCTTCTGTACCTGCTTTTGAGAGTAGCACAGGAACCTTAATGAAAAATCAATAGCCCTCTGTAATTCAAAAATGGAATCAATCGTTTGACTTGACTTTTCCCCACCTTGCTAAGAGAATGTCTTAGCTCCAGACAGAGTTCAGTTGTAAAGTGCAGTTCTTCAAAAAACCTTCGAAGACACCTGACATCAGCCCACGACGATTTATATCTCTATGGGCAGGATTTTTCTTCCTTGCCATCTTAGGGAGTGATGGGTCTTTAGATTTATTGCCTTCCATAGTTCTTCCTCTTAATCCCTATCTTAAAAATTATATGCAACCATCATTTGTTTTGTTTTCTTAATGGTTCTTGTGGCAGTTACTGCTATCAGCACCGCAGCTGCTTTAAAACATAGGTTTATATAGCTCTGAATGCTATCTTAAAACCCGCCTGGGATTGAATGAGAAGCAATTTTTCTAGCAGCCCCTCTGCATACCTTCCGTAGCATCTATTAACTGTTAAATCTATGTTCAAAACAAGCCAGGGCTCATGTGTCCTTGACCTAAAAGCAATTAGGACAAGCTGAAAGGAAATTGGGGTGTTGGTTTAAAAATTGTTTTCTCCCTTTTATTTAAAATTTATCATTAGGTAGGACAGTAGTTTTCAGAGTCTCTACTAATCCACGTGTAGTAGTATACTGGTAAATCTTTAGTGATTGGTTCTTTTGGTGTGGGTGACCCATTTGTGAATTTCTGTAGTGTAAATAGCCCTACCATGGTTGATTTCAAGCTACCATATTGATTGTCACTGGGGTACCTGAGATTGAATTCAGGAGTACTCAACCACTGAGCCACATCCTCAGCCCTATTTTGCATTTTATTTATTTTTTTAGCCACATCCCTAGCCCTATTTTGTATTTTATTTACAGGGTCTCACTGAGTTGCTTAGCACCTTGTTTTTGCTGAGGCTGGCTTTGAACATAGAATTGAAATAAGATGCACACAATGGACTCAGGCTGAGAACTGATGTGAGCTGAACCCAACATACCCAATGTTGGCTATTTGGCACCTTTGCATAAGTTAGAAAACAACAGGCCTCTGGGAGAATACTACATGGAGTGGTGAGTAGTATGGGAAATGGATTTAAATTCCCACATTACTCTTTGGCGTAGCATGATATTGCAATATTTTAACCTATACAAGCACATGGGAGTTCTTTTCTTGGGGTCTGTAAACCCTTAAGGGGCTCATGGATTGGATTTAGATCTGAAACCTCTGTTATAGACTTGAGCGTATAATGGGGGTGAGGGGCTTTGTCTGGGGATAGGGTTCATGACTTTTATCAGATTTTCAGAAGAAGCTTTAATTCAAAAAGTTAAATCCTTGGAAATTCAAATCATATTGGTAGAGATCTGAGAATTTTATCACTACTTTTAAATATAGTTGCAAAGGATATAAAAATAGTAAGATCCAGTAAGGGTCCTGGCTTTGCAGCTTTCTAGGAAGAAAGAGCATAATTTTGAAATAAGAGGCAAAATGGAATTTTGATAGGCCTAGGCATTTTTAATGCCTCATAGATACTTCTGATATTTATATTCTATACAGTAATATAGTCAAAAGGCTACAGAATTTAGTATTCCTGCTTTACTACCTGCTAATCCCAATATCATGCATTCAGAAATTAGATTAATAGTCATTCCTTTTGGCTTTTATAAGTAACACAGCACAAGCATTTCAAGAATCATGAACTCCTTTTCTGTCTTTGCCCCAGGACTGGGCTTATACCCAACTTATAGTCATTTTGCACAATTTCTAGTATTTGGAGATATTTCTTATGGGTATTGTTTGGGTGAAAGCCATGAGAAAGGAAGACACTGACCTTTGTTTTGGTTGTTGAGTCTGCACAAAACAGAGTTACAATCTGAGAGGATCATGTGGAAAGATTCTAAAAAATTCATTTCTGAAGTGATTCATATATTTTGCTTAATTACTCAATGGTGAGGCTAACTAGGCAGGTCTCTTTATCACCATTCTATTGAGAATTAGAAACTGAGATTCAGAGGGTATGATAATATGCACAAAGGAATTAATAAATAGGCTCCAGACCCAACTCCTCATCAGTCTCATCCAGGGCTCTTTGTACTACTCTTATTGTTACACTGTGCTCATACTCCTAATAGTTCCAGGGGTTGAAGGTTCAATGAGTGCTGGTTCATCAAGCCTGTGCTCAGGGTAAACCTCAGGACTGCCACAGCATAGCTATTTTAATATTTCTGATGACATTTCTTGTTTTCATTTTTCATTGGTGAATTATAGTTATGGTGGGATTTGATGTTATGTATTAGTATACACATGCAACATAACAATATAATTTGTCCTGATGACATTTTGGTTTTTTTGGGGGGTACCGGGGATTGAATTCAAGAATACTCAACCACTGAGCCATATCCCCAGCCCTATTTTGTATTTTATTTAGAGATAGGGTTTCACTGAGTTGCTTAGCACCTTGCTTTTGCTGAGGCTGACTTTGAATTTGTGATCCTCCTGTCTCAACCTCCTGAACTGCTGGGATTATTGGTGTGTGCCTGATGACATTTCTTTTTTGTTGTTGTTGTTATTTTTAATTTTTTATATATTTTTTACTTATTCTAATTTGTTATATATGACAGCAGAATTTGATTCAATCCATATTACACATGTAGAACACAATTTTTCATTTCTCTGGTTGTACACAAAGTAGAGTCACACCATTCGTGTCTTCTTACATGTACTTAGGGTAATGATGTCCATCTCATTCCACCATTTTTCCTACCCCCAAACCCCCTCCCTTCCTCTCCCTCCCCTTTACCCTATCTAAAGTTCATCTGTTCCCCCCACATCTCCATTATAAATCAGCAAATTAATGGCATTTGCAGGTAAATAGATGGAGTTGGATAATATGATGCTAAGTGAAGTAAGCCAATTCCAAAAAACAAATGTCTGATGAAATTTCTTAATGCGGTATCTTTCATGATCAAGGGCTGTGGAACCTGGAGACAACCTGGCTTTGCCTTTACCTGGTTCTGTAACCTCTCTAAATCTCAGCATTCTGTTCTGTAAAATGGGTGTCATGGCACTTTCCTGAGGATTGTTATCAATATTAATGCACATACAATGGTTCAAAATGCATTCTACTATCATTAGAAAAAATTAAAAAATTAAAATTTAAAAAAGGCCCAAGCAAACATTTATACTGAAAAGTAGAAAATACTGCTGAAAGAAGTAAAGAAGATCTAAATCATAAATTGTTGTATATTTTATATTCATATTCATTGAAATGTGGAAAAATATGGAAAAACTTCACATTTTAAAAAGGTACATTTTTTGGAAATTTCCAAGTAAAATGAAAATAATATTTAAAAAGTACATTTTAATGTACATAAAGCACAAGTACCACATCTGAAAGATATATACTGAGGATTCACTTAATAATAACCATATTAATTCTTAATATTATGTCCAATATTCTTATCAATTTACCACAATAAAAACAATACCACTCCCATCTAGAAGTTGAAGGTCAGAATTTATTGAAAAGTTTAATTTTAAACATCTGTACTAAGATGAATATAAAAGATTCTACAAAGGGCCTCACGGCCCACACGTGTTTATTTCTACTTTTTAAAGCACCAAAGCTGCATATCCCAAGAAGTCTAATATAAAAAGAAAATGGAATAAACCTGGCACCTACAACATTCAGCCATCTATGCTAAAATTTCTGATAGCTTATTTTCCTACTCTGTCCAAAAAACAGTGACTGATATCTCTGCTTGTATTTCTGGACTTCTCCTTTGTGCTTATATGGAGTTACATGATATTTGTTTCCAGATAATATGATCTGCAATCTCTCATTACAAACACCTTGATGCTATCCTCAGTGTTAGTCTAGTGTTATCTTTTTGCAGAAAGTTTCTCTTCTGCTGAACAAATTCTTTCTGTTTTTGTGCCTGCTGCTTCTGTTGTGTGGTCTGTTTGCTGAATGCCTGGGCTACTGGCAAGAAGGCAGGCTCTACTTCCTGGCATGAAACTGAGTGCACTTTACCATGGCCAAGTGACCATGCATCACCATGCTTGTATTTTAAGTTTCCGGATGTCTTCTTCCTTGACATCTTCTTAAGCCAGAGCAGGGAAGAGCAGTGTTTGAAATATCTGAGTTGCTGGGACAGATGGATGTATTCCTGGAAAGGAGGCCTTGAGAGCTGGCACAGGCAGGCTGAATCTGCAATCCTTTTTCCACCACTAAGCTTATAGTGGGGTTCAGTTGGCTTCAAACCCCTTTTTTTCCTCTTTCCCTCCAAAAAAATAAATAAAATTTAAAAAGCTGGTTCCAGTTGTGAAAAAGACTTGAATTCATTCCTCAAGAGCATTTTTCAAATTTCCTCATTGTGTTATAAAAGTGATGCTTATCTCATTTTCTTCCCCTCCATTTAGTTTCTCCTTTGTTCCTTCCTTATCTCAATTTTCAAAACCAACTGCTTTCCTGTCTGCCTTCCTATCTACCTTCTTCCCTTCCACCCTCTCTTCATCTTTATTTTGTAACTTTTACTTTAAGAACATGGATTTTGGAACAAAACAGCCTGGGTTTGAATTCAAACAGCTTTATTTACCAGCTATATATTATAGGGAAGGTTATTCACTGTTTCTGTGACTCAGTTTATTCATCTGTAAAATTTGGTTAATAATAAAAATTTATAATCTGATGATTGAGTGTGCTCTCACATAGTAATTCACAAGTATTGGCTATTCATTATTTATTCATTTATACACTTATTTATTATTTTATAATCCAGCACCATATCATATTGACTAGAGACATTTTACAATGGCTTTTCAAAGCAACAAGAAATGTAAATACAATATACTTTAAAATTTTTCTTTATATCTTTATGCCTCATAAAGAAAAATACTAAAAATTTTAAAGAAAATGCATTTTTCCAGAATATACTTTGGTATTATCATTTCTAGGTGCAAGGAAGTACAATTATTCAATTCTGAATACTGTTGGCTTTGATTGCTTGCTCTGAATTAAAATGTGTAGGTAATAACTAAATACAACTGTAGGTTTTCATTTGCAATCTGCTATATGTAGTTTCTGGGGTTTAGTCCCAGCTGTTCATTGTATATTTAGCTAAATAATATTGCTATTTAAGAATAAGTGTTATGCCTATTTATAAAGGCACATTGTCTTAATTGACTGCACATATATGTTTTATTTTACTTTGGGCTATAAGTACTCAGACTCAAGTCCATTCTGCATGGCTACCTCAAGAACTTGTGTAAGCAAATAGAAGTAGATTTTCTCTTAGGTTTTTTCCAAAGACAAGTCCTTCATAAAACCTCACTTTTTAAAAGTGATTTTTTTGTGTGTGCATTTGTATACAATCATGTAGGTCCTCTTGGGGTTATTACCAGACGGTGGATTCCCACATGCAGGAGCTTTTAAAATATTGTTTGATGATATTTTTCTATCCTGAGCCTCTTAACTCATTAGTATTCTGCCTGTACAATGGAGATATTATGCCTGTACTTCCTGCCTCACCAAAATTTGTTAAGCCATCAACAATCAGGTGTCTCTAAAAATTTTAAGGATTTTTTTTCTAGAGGACACTTCCAAATGCTGTTTGTCACTATACGTAGATTTGTAGGTAAGGTCTGTTTTTGTTCATATGCTGGAAGAAATGCATATTTAGGTTCAAAACCAAATTATCAAGTGGAATATAAACAGAGCAGACATCAAAGTATATAATACTTTGGCATTTTCACATGAGTTCTTGCCAATCAGTTTCCTTTTTATGGCTATAAGCTGATTTTCCTCCCCTGTTAAGAACAAATGCCCTTTATTTTAATCAGTTTCCACTTGCTGACAGCTTTCTTTTTATATGAATTTCAAGTGCACTATATTATGTGGAGTTCCTGTTTGCCAAACTGTGCCCACGTAAAATCATATTGGTCTTGTCAACTGATAGACATAACTTACAAAAAGAAATTCTGGTTTGGAAAGCTCAGAAGCTGGAAAGTTGGCTATCAGTAAGGTTCATTTGCTTCCAAATCTGAATTCTGTTTTTGATGAAAGAATTAAGGATACAGTTTCTGTTTAAATTTTTTTTGATGGGTACTAAAACATAACACTACATGCCTTATTTACATTCTATTCCAAAAAGTAAAATTCCCATTGCCATTTAGAAACTAAGAAAGGGGAAGAGGAAAAGTCTAGATAGTCCTGGACATGGGTATTAAGTGGAATAATCAAACCACCTGGAGGACTATAGACTTGGAAATGGGACAGGGGTTTTTCATTGCCATTTTACTGATTAAAATATGGACTGAGTCAGAAGTGATCTGAAACCATTAGCCTTCCACCCTTGGCCAAAGGCCTACTGAGAATAAAATAAGTATGAAACGGTCTTGTTCAGCTCCCTAGGACCACAGCCCATTCAGATATTTCTCAACATTGTGCTTATCAACAATATTTGGAGATATAAACTTAAAACTGTGTTCTGAACATTCTTTCAAATTCTGAATGAACTATGTCAGGGTAAGCCTCATCTCTTACTTCTGTTGACAGCCATACAAATGACAAATCCCAATATCCATTTTGTCAATCTATTACCTATGATGAACTCATAAAACAAGCAGTGATGTACTTAGCAAAGCTGCTGACATTTTGTGAACTAGAATGACAGTTTGATCACAAATAGAGGGAAAAAGGAATAATAAAGTTCTCATTAATATACTAGATTTGGGTAACAATTTCAGCAAGTGGAGACAAAGAGAAGAGAATCCGTCTATGTTGGCACCTCAGAGGGTTGGAGCTGTTAAGTGGTTGTAAGAGCGAGGTACATTTTACATGCATGTATGCACCAGAGTTACTCATGTGTGATATCCATGTATACTATAAAAAGTAGAATACAGATGCTCTATGATAGGGATGTAGTTACAAAAGTGAAATTATAATGAGGTTAATTCTACAAGCTATGAACAAAGGTTGCATCCTTTTATTATCTTCTATAAGGCTGTGGGAGATACACTGTTAGAACTATTGTTGTCTAAATTGGGATATGGGCTTTGGAGGGCTGTTTGATACAAAGGAAGGTGCCCTGGACTGGTTAACAAGAGAATTTTCTTAGACTCAGGTGCACCACTCAGGAAACTTTGTGACAGAAAGAATCTTCTTAACATTTCTGGGCTTCTTTCACTGGTAGGCAAATTAGGAGGCTGGGTAGAATCTGGTCTCCTTTTCTAAAGTTCTGTACTTCCCAAATAATTTTTATGGTGGCTATGTGGGCAGGAATCTTGAACTGAGCTTTTATTGAAGTAGTATAATTTTTTATAATCTTTCTTTGTCTTACCTTTTCCTTTTTTTTTTTATAAAAGAAAAAATGAGGAAAGTGACAAAGAGAAAAAAGTGAGGACAGAGTGAGATAGGAGAAAAGTATGGGGCATCAGCCAGAGTGCCAAGCTGGCGTCCTCACACCTGGCTAGCCTCTGCCTTACTGGGTGATTTGACAGCCAGAAAGGAGCACCCCTGGAGCAGGGGAGTGCTCTGTCACAGGCATGGTGCAGCCCAGGGTTATAGCTTTACTTTATTGGTTAAACAAAAGGAGATAATTAAAGGAACTATTAAAAATTCCCTCCAGAGCCTGTACTTTCTCTGCATACTGGCTTGGTTTATTAATTGATACAGATTTCTGGTTCAGTTCATTCTGTGCCTGTGGTTGAACAATGATCTGCGTGGTTAGAGTGTGTGACTGCAGCGGGCCGGGGTCTCAGGTCTGTGCACAAGAAAGTCAGTCACAGTGCCCAAGACACTGATCCAGATATTCAGGGCACACAGGAAGAGTGAAAGGAAGGAAGCCAGTGTGTGTGATCCCGCCTAATGCTCCCCTCTTGTCCTTTGCCGTCTTCTTCGTGTTCATGTTTTCCTGGTACATTTTATTTCCCTTTTTTCTTCTCCCTCATTCCCTTAAGTAGAGGTGACACAGATCAATACCTTTGATGGAAAGTAATAATCAGGCCTATTAAGTGACAAAGGTTTACTCTGTAACAGCTGTGCTGGCGGGAGAGGAGAGCTTGTCTGACTAATGAATCATGAAACAATCAGGCAGTAGCCATTTGTGTTTAGATCTGTAAATATGGTGTGGTTCAAGTGCCAGACCATTGCCGGCACTCCAGCTGGGGGCACAGATGGTCCGCATTCAGAGCAGCACTAGTGTGAAGAAAGGGTTTTTTCCCTTTCCGTGTCCCACACTGCACCTCTCTGAGGTTATCTGTAGGAGGAACTTTAGAGAAAGAAAGGAGACTCTCTTCAGAGGAAGAAGCCCTTCCACTGTGGATTTCAGTGTAGGTTAAGGGGGACTGGAGACTCCTGACTGCTCCACCTGGGCGGGAAACATATTAATAGAAAATGTCACTATTTTGTATTCCCATAAGAAGACTTGATGTGTGTGACTCCGAATGTCTGTTTGAGTTGGCACGACTAAATATATTCCTTTATACTTTTCCTTAAAATCACTATAGTAGACCCTCTGTTTTGTTCTTAAGCTATAAACTGAGCAAGTTGAGAGAAAAATGTATGTTCCAAGATGAGAAGCTCATATTTATATACAAAGCTAAAAATATTCTGCATAAAAAATACTAATCATGTGTGTTTGGATCTGTTTCTCTTAGTTCTTTAAGTAAGGATCTTCATCTTCAAGAGACAAGAACATCAAGAGCTAGTCATCCTGACCTACAAACAAATATGGTTTTATAGCGTTAGCCAAGAAGGCTTTATTTATTTTATTTTTAATTAAAAATGGATGCTGAACTGCCACTTAAAAAATCAACTGTCATTAATATTGATTGAATTATTTATCTATTAATTTATTTGAGGAATCCATTTTTAAGTTCCATGGTTCCTTTTGGTGCTCTAAAAGCTTTGTTACTTAGCAGTTGCTATTGAGGTCCTTAGGGAACTTGCATTATGGCATCTTTTAAACTATGGCTAACACTTTCTTCATCTCACCTTTGTGCATGTAGTAAAAAATGTCCAGTAGAAAGGAAAATTTCTAAAAAAAATTATAGTAATATTTAGGAAAGACGGATATTTGAGCATATTTTTTGGAATCTACATTTTCCTTTTGAATTTGACCTTTTTATGGGGGCAGACACTTTCTCTTGTTTCTTTTTGTTTAAATAAATTATTAAGAGAACAAAGAAAATATTTTTCAGGGTTAGCTACAGTTATGAAATAAATCCTATCAATGTTCAGTTGAAATGCTAAAATATAAGTCTGCTTTTGAAATTATATACATTTATGAAATTTATGAGAGTACTGAGTTATGATAAAATAGGTCCAAATAGTTCTGCCTAGCTGCTTGGGGCTGCCTGATTCTGTTTCTTAAGGATGATTAAGCATGAAGATGACTTATATTTGATCTAAGGTTTCTGGTAATTTCAGTTTATTTTTCAGTCAGGAAAAGAGTAGTAGAAAGGGCACAATGAAATTAGGGATTCAAGTGTGTGGAAATGGTTGCCTTTTGCTTCCTCTGTGCATTTCCTCCAGAGGAACAACTAAGATTTGGTGGTCAAGGGGCTGGGGTTGTGGCTCAGTGGTAGAGCACTTGCCTAGCATGTGTGAGGTACTGGGTTTGATCCCCAGCACCACATAAAAATAAACAAATAAAATAAAGATATTGTGTCCATCTACAAAATAAAAAAAAATAAAGAAAAGATTTGGTTGTCAAGGCTGCCTTTGTGAAGGCAGGAACTCAAGCAGGCATGCTCACTTTCATCTATAATACTTAGAATGTTGTCACTCAAGGATCAATCTCATTATTTTCTAAGGAGAATCTTGCTGTGCCTTTTTTCACATACTAATTAAGCCTTGTGTACCAGGTCCATTACAGGTCTGACCATAGCCTACTCCAAACCTGTTCTGGAAAACGATAGCAATGGGACCATGACTTGTCCTTTATAGAATCAGCTCAACATTTGTTCCCTCTACTCCAGCTTCTTTAAGTACAACACCATTCCAATACATGGAACATTGGAATACTGCCTCTATAGAGATATAACTTTTAGTTAACTGCTCTGGATTATAGTCAACAGGACTTAAAACATTTTGGGTCACAAATATCTGAACACCTGATGTGACACATGAACCCTATTCTTAGAAATATACTTGCTTCTGATATTTGCAAACATGATATCTTGTTACCCAGTATTAGAGGTACAAGGATCACCAGTGGTCCCCAGGTCAAGAAATTTGCTTTTGTTCTATTCCTAGCAACCTGATCAGTCAAGCCCCATTTAGGAACCAGATCCTTCAGCTTCATCTCAAAATCATCATCTCTTTTTTTTCTCACTGCCCTACTGTCATTTACTCCTATTTCCCTAATATCTTCTAATCTACTCTTTATTTTCAAATTTCAATTTTTGCATTAATTTATCATTAATGCAATGCATTCTTTTTATGCTAATCTTAAAATTGTTTCTCCAGATTTGTTTTACTATTATTATTATTTATTATTTTAACTTCTTAGTTGTTTTTCTGTTCCCATTAGTAAAATATATTAGGTACTTAAAAATAGTAATGGTGAGAATCTGATGGTCATTTTTCTAAATGCTTTACAACCCTTATTGCTAATCATCATAGCAGCCCTGCAAAGCAGATTGTATTCCATTGTGCTGATTAGGATCCTGAGCATCCTGGTATATTTTCCCCTTAGACTAATCTTCTGCTTTTTTTTTTTAAATAAATGTTATTACATAGGAATCTCAATATCACTCCTAGAAAAGCAAAGCAAAAATAACTTAACAAAAGAGAAAATAACTGTATAAATAAATGCATAAATATTTTTGTGAGTCTATGTACTACCCAAAATTACATACTGTACACCTTGTGACAACATTGTCCTTTTGTCATTCTCTTACCTTAAATGAATGCAGGTTTTTCTTTTCTAACATCCACTTATCCTCCTTGCTCTACCTTAATTATCCCTGTCATTGCATGATTCTCTGAGACCATCTTTCTCAAATGTAACATCTGATCAAGCCTTTTACCTTGAATTGCCAGATTTCCTCAGCCCTGCAAATATTCGCACTGAGAAAACATTATTGATGACATACTTGATCCATTTTTAGGCAGATCAGAAGGTGGTTATGTCCAGTTCATAGGTATTGTCCAAGTATGAGGGTAACTGACTTGAGATTCAGGTATCAGACAAACCTCAATTACCTCCTCTCCCAGACCTTTGAACACTGGTAGGTTCTGTCCTTATTCCTTTATACTCATTGTGAACCTTTTCTAGCTGGTTTCAGCCAGTTCCACAACTTTGAATACTTTTTAAAACATCTTACCTCTCAAACTTGTACCTTTTCCTCCCTCTACTTTTGGACCATTTCTTTCATGAAGCAGAATAATTTTTCTGAAGTGAAAATAACATCACATCACTTGTAGTTTCAGGCATTCAGTCACTTGTTACCAGGAAAAAAAAATCCAAGCTTATTATATGGTACATAGGCCTTACATATTCTAGTTCTCACTATCTCTCTGGTGCTATTTCTCTCTGTCTTGTCTATAAAATCACTTCTATGCTGACTTTCTTTTTGTGTATGGAACACCTCAAATTATTTCCACCTCAGGAATTTTTTATCTCTCTACCTTTTCCTTGGGAAATTCTTCTGCCAAATCTCCCCATGGCTGGTTTCTTCTTATCATTCAGATATCAACTCAAATGTCACTTTTACCATATAATGGAAGTCAATCCAACTCTTCTCCTTACTGTTCTGTCTACATAGCTCTTAATCAATCTCAAGATTCTTTGTGTAAATATTTATTGCTAGCTACTTCTCCATAAAGTGTATTCCTTAAGAATACAATCTACTTGTCTTATTCCATACAGTGGGATCCTGGAGTTCAGAATAGTATCTAGCAATAGTAGGTCCTCGAGAAATATTATTTAACAGACTGATCTTCCCAAAATACTTTGACTTCTTTGCCATAGAGTTTATTATAAAGTATTTAACAAAATACTGCATTTCAGAAATAAATCAATGGACATATAATTCCAAGATTTATTCAGATGGCAAACTGCTATAGAGGCATAGAAGGAAAAACAGATCTACTCTGTGGGTAGCCAAACATCAGTATAGGGAAAATTCTCAATTTGCTTAGGGGCTAAAGGATAAAAGTATGGGTGATCACTTGGGGTTGGGAGTTGGTGATAGTGAAAGGTGTTGGGTAAGCTGAATTCTCTTTTGCCCTTTCTATTTGGGGATACATTGAAGAATTAAAAAAAAATATATTATTCTAGAGGTTGGAACCTATTCAGTATTATTTTTAAAATGTACTTTGTTTAGAAGTTAACCTTGACTACTTGATTTGAATTTTTACCTTGTGTTTAGTAAAATACTTTAATTGTTGATATTCTTCTCCTTAACTTTTGTCTCTCACTTGTACTCACTTCTATTTTCTGGTTATTTGAAGCTTTCGGGAGGACAGGAAGGAAAGGGGAAGTACTTCAAAATGATATTGGCTAAATTATATTGTTGTATTGTGTGCATGTATGAATATGTAACCACAAATCTCACCATTATGTATCATTACATAATTATGTGCATTACACAATTACAATGCACCAATAAAATATGGAAAATAAGAAAATATCACTTAATGTAGTAAAAATAACCAGAATTGAAGTCGTTGCATGAATGTTCACTATCCTTCTTTTCTTAGTTCAAACTGAGCCTCAATTTCTCATCTGTAAAATATGGAAAACTGCCTTTGTGAAAAATTTTATTTAAAAAATTTTTGGTTCTTTTCAGTTATATGACAATAGAATTTATTTTAACAATTATAAATGCATGAAATATAATTTGTTCTAATTTGGTCCTTAGTATTTATTCTTCCCCTCCCTTCCTTCTACCTGCTGTTTCCTTCCCTCTACACTACTGATCTTTTTGCTAGAATAGTTTTTTTTTGAATTAGTGTCTTGTGGATGTACATGATGATGATATTCACTGTGTTATATCAATATATGTACATAGGAATGTTAGGTCAGATTCATTTCACTGACTTTCCCTATTCAGTCTCTCCTCCCTTCCTTTCATTCCCCTTAGTCTACTCCACTGATCTTTCTTCTATTATTTATCTTTACCCTATTTCCTTATTTTGGATTAATTTCTGCATATCAGAGAAACATTTAATCATTGACTTTTTTGGGCAGGCTTATTTATTTCACTTGGCAAAACATGGAAAACTTCTAAGAGTATTACTTCCCCTCTAGTTGGGTGGTATTTGAATGGCAATGAGATATTTGGGATATGGTTCCAGGAAATTAATTTGGGCATACATTTCATCTGGGTTTCACAGGATAAGGGTGTGTGATTTTTAGTCACTTTCAATATAGTTAAAATATTGCTGGGAGTCCTAGTATAGAAACATCTTTGATGATATATTGATTCAATCTCTCACTCATTATGATACAAAGGAACAGAGCTAGAAGCTGTCATTGGAATTTGTGAGTACTGGAGAAGAAGATTTGAAATATACAAAGTGAGAAGCTATCCTGGCCTATCTTAAATTTTGTGATATTTGCGATGTTTGTCAGCTTTGTGAATTATAATTTGTTTTGATTTCTTTTTTGCCTTAAATATTGACTTTCATACCTAGTTTTTCTTCATAATTTAGGTATTTTTTTCCTTAAAGAGGCCCTTCCCAAATTGCATAAACTTTATGCCTCCAAAAACCTGGATCCAGTCCCAGAAGATGGTAAGAAATTTCTAAAACATTCAAATCTTTTTAGGTTAAAACTTGGTTCCCTAAAACCAATCTTATGCATAGAGAAAATGAAGTCATAAAGACCCCCCTGCACTCTAACTGCATAGATTTTGTGCTCTACTAAGAGGTAGTCCTAGGTTTTTCTAAAAGCATTATTCTAGAATTTTGAAAAGTGGCAAAGTGACAGAGAAGGTTCTCTCTGTGTGGCTCCAGGGCAAAAGCAAGAGGATGCAAGACAAGACCTGAAATTCACAGAGCTGTTCATCACAACCATCTTCCCTACCTATTGAACTCCCAATTTCCCTTTCCTACTTAATTATTAAGACACTTATCACCTTGTTTTATTAAGTGTCTCAGTGTCTAGTGTCTATTTCCCTTAACTAAATCTAATTCAATGCTAACAGTGATCTTTTACCTATTTTATTCACTGCTGTATATTCAGTGCTTATAAAAAAATGCCTGGCATATAGTTATATGTTAAAAATATTTTATTGAATTAATGAATGCTGTATTAGTAGATGGAGTAAGGTGAGATGCCATTCCATTTTCTTTTAATGAACATTTCTTTACTCTTACTTGCATAGGTTAAATCAAGGTTCAGATTACAAGGTATATATTCCTTATTTCTCACATTGAAATAAGATTTAAAACTAATTTTTTTTTCATTTATATCTCTCTAGTCCATTGCCTCACTTCACTATTTATTAGGAAGGTTAAAAGTGTATTTGGGTGAATATTCAAGGTGAGCATTAATGTGTCTCTTCAGATTTTCCTCCTTGTTTCTTTAAGACTTATTTTACTCTGCTATGTTTTTATCATAAAAGAATATATTATCATAATTAGAACTGAAAAATCTTAGAAGTATATAACAGAGCTCCCCTCCTCTAACTCTTCTATTGTAAAAGTGATCACTATTAGGAAGTTGTCTTATAGCTGTCTTAGATTTCTTCCTATTTATAAACTATGTGCTATTTTGCATTCACATTGAACAGAGGAGGGAATTGTTTTTGGGAAACACAAAAAGTCAATAAAAGACATGGCACTTGACCCTAAGAAATTTAAAACTTAGATATAGAGGTAGAACAAATACATGAAAAAGACACACTTTTAAGAAATACACAGGCAATTACTAATTAATCTCATGAAATAAAGGAATGTAAGTACTAGAGAACAAAGAACAATCAAGATAATGTGGCTAAATGAGATGAATCAAGGAAGTTTACCTTTAGGTACCATTCGATGACAAAATGAAATAAACCAAATTATCTGTTTATAGTGTTTTTTCCCCAGTTTAAAAAAATGTTTACTTTTATATTCTTCTCATATAATTTAAAAATAGGTTATTCCTCTTTAGAGAAGTGACCACAATTGCTGTAAGCTGTGAAATACCTGAAATAACTGCATTTCAGTGATGCAGATGGATACTGATATGAGTATGTGTGGGAAGGGTAAATAAAATTCTGTCTATTTCTATGTAACTAAGAAAGAAAAAAGGAATCCTTTTGGGTGGCATGGATAAGGATTTTCTTGCATGTAGATTATAATTTAAAACTGACTTCTGAATTTGTCAAGCCTTTTGACCTTTATTCAGAGCACTCTGAGAGGTTATGCCAGCAAGTCACAATACTGTATTTATCAGCAGCCACCTGCAGAGCTTTAGTGTTCGGCTGCTACTTTTTTTCCTGATCCATTGGCACTTTTATCTAAAATGGCTTAGTCAGTGCAATAGCATTGACTAAGAAAGCTGAAGGGTATAGTTTCCCTAAAACCATTATTTTATTAGGACAAAAGAGTAAGATTTTGTGAATCAATCTTAAGAAGTACAGATATTGAACATGTTAACAATACTAGTGTTCTTCCTAAACACCAAATTACACACCACCTCACTGGATCTATTGAGTCATTTTGTCATGCAAAATAAAAGGAAATAAAGAAGCCCAAACTGCTGCTTCTAGCTGGTGCCATCAATAATGCCCACATGGGCAATCATTCTCTGATTTAAGACCTGTTTCCTTCATGCATCCACTTAAAGCTCTTTGCATGAAGGAAAACATCCACCCCAATAGAATGTTAGATTAAGGAAGACTCATTCTCATTCTGCTGTCCTATTCCTTATACAGCCAATTTCCTTTGGCTCTCTTGTCTCATAGCATTTATTCTCTTGATTGTAGTATTGAATTGGTGATGTACATTTTTACTCCTACACTGTGTATTTACATATAGTAGGCACTTTGTTCTAATTTTTACATAGGAAAATTTTTGCTTTTTGAAGACATCTTCTTAGAAAGATCAAATAGGGTTGAACACAGCTGGCTTTTGAAAATTGAGTTTCTACTGAAAGTTTCCTGCTATTATCTTGACAATCTTATTATTATCAAAGCATTTTAATATTAGGTATGACAATGAACACTCACTGCAGGGAAGAAAGAAGAAGGACCATAAATGGGAGGGAGCCACTAACAATTGTGCCCCCTGTTGCAGCCATAATAATTTAATATTCTCATACTGGGAGGCTCTAGTTTGCTTGTCCTGTACTGAGCTACTGGATGTGTTGTTTCCCTTTGGCCAAACTATCAGGATCTCCCTTGAACAGCCTGTAAGACTTCAAATAAAGACTCATGCTGATAATTGCCTAAGGGTAGGGTTTTTGTTTTGCCTGGGAGTCAGCAATTTAACTATTAGACTGAGCAGGCTTCTGGGTTTTGAACAGAATTTATTTCAAGGTTGTATTAAAGTTGTTAGTAGATCAATAATTTTTCTTCTTATTGACTACTTGTCTCCTCCCGAAAAATAGGGATGACATAGCCACTAAATGAGAGAGAGTAGATGTATTGGAGTTGTCACATGCTGATGACCCGATTCTGTTTGTTTTGCATTTTCTGATTTTTTTTAAAGGTGGATTTAACTCTTTCATCTAAATTTCTATTCAGTATCAGATAGGACTTAAAGCTACCATGTTTAAGAAGAGGAAGATTACTTTTTCATATAAGAGCAATTTCTACTCAAGAGTTTTTCCTGGTATCATTGCAGAGGCTAACCTTTCTGAATTCTTTATAAGGCATTCACTTTTTGAAAATGAATTCATGAGCCCAGTTAGTTTTGGCATAAGCTGGTATAGAATATGCTATAAATGGTATTTGTCTTAGTCTGTATTACTGAATTACAGCAAAGATTTTATTATATTTTTATTTCACATTCTCATATTACAAAAAAAATTTGGAAGATAGCTATTACAATGAGCTGTAGTATATTTCTAAGAGAGAAAAGGGAAAAATGATTAGTACAATTTCTTCTTTGTTAAACTAATTTAGACTAGCAAATAGGGCATATCCAAGGTTCTGGATATTAGCAGAGTGAACTGTTAATTTAGGGTAACCTGACCACCATATGGTTTTTGATTATCATGGGTTGTCTCCAAGACATACTTTAAAAAAGAACAAGAAATATTAGTAGAACTGTTAAGCATTTGGTCCTTTGTTGTTATTCATTTCAATCCAAACAGTGGGAAGCTTTCACAGAAAATGCCTGGCTTAAAATACCACATCACCATGGGGAAATGGATATTTCAGTTATTTTTTTCCAATTGCTGAATTTGTTTTCAGATCTTGAAATCTTTACCTTTAGGTAAAGAGATGTTATTCTTTTGGGCATGCCTTGGATCAGAGTTTAAACAATGTGAGCTCTTAAAGAAATCCCAGGATGTTAGGGATATGGTTAGAAATGTTCTTTGATTTCTATGACCATAGGGGCCTTGTCTCTTGTTTTGTAGCCCAGTGACCTCCAACATGAAGGTCAGAGGTCATTGTGGTGTTCTGTGCCTGCTTATTGTCTGTATCTCTACTCAGGGTGGTGAAAAGAGTTATCATTGCTGGGACCAACCTTCATTTCTAAGCTGGGTCATAGAACATTTAAATGTGAATTATTATTATTATTATTATTATTATTATTATTATTATTATTATAGTTATGCTGAGTCCCCATAGAGAACAAAAACTCTTTAGGAAATGGGTCCTGACTATTAATATGACCATTATCATGATAACAAAGAATGTAGTCTAGGCAGACCATGGAAGTTAACATCTACCCTTTCTTTGCATGTGTGTATTAAGTGCTGGACAAGAAAACAATAAATGAAGGAGAGCATGAGGGAGAATCTTCCTTTTTAATGAAGCCATAAATGCTAAGTGAACAGGTGTCTAGATGCCTGCATCTTTTCATGAACAAAATTATCTAATTATTAGTTTTTTTTAAAACAAGATGTAAAATGGACTCATGCACTATTCCATGTGGTATTTGCATTTTTAATTTAATGTCACAGTGTTCCAAACTTGGGTCGACAGAAAGCAAAAACAAAACAAAACAAACAAAAACAGATGCAGAAAGACATTAATAATTGAATTAATTCTGGCTCAAGATGATTTAAAAGTTCTAGTAGAGAACTTTAATTTTATCAAAAGAAGTAAAAAACATAATTTTTATAAGTTATATTTATTAAGTGCTTGATGGCAAGGATATTAAAAATTCTGATTTAATGATTGATGTTGAATATGCAAAGCAGGACCACTGTCATCTCCTAAGGAGCTCATGTTTTCTTTAAGGTCTCACTCGGCAAGTGTCATCTTACTTAATAATAGTGCTAACTTGGCATAGGTATTAAAAACAAAGGAGATTGAGTGGTATTGTCATCAGGTACATGGGCTCTGGAGCTGATTATAATGGACTCAATACCAGATCTAGCAAGTTAGATCTTTCTCTGCCTTATTTATAAAGTAAGGTTGTTGGGAAGATTAAATAAGTTAATATATAGACAGTCCTGCAAGGCTTGGCACATAATTTTCCTTAGTATCCTGCTCAGTATCAGATAGGACTTAAAGGGATTGGTTCCAGGACCCCTGCAAATACCAAAATCTATACATGTTAAAGTCCCTTATATAAGTCCCTTATATAAGATGACATAGTACTAGCATATAGCCTATGTACATCCTCCTGTGTACATAAAATCATCCCAACATTACTTACAAGACATAATTCAATGTAAATGCTTTGTTAATAGTTGTTACATTGTATTGTTTAGGAACAATAAAAAGTTGTCTGTACATGTTCAGTTCAGACACCATTTTTTTTCCCATAGTATTTTTGATGCACAGTTGATTGAATCCATGTCTGTAGAACTCATGGATCTGAAGAGCCAACTGTAGGTAGTTTTAGCTTTCTGTGCCTCCATTTCTTTGTCTATAAAATAGGGATAGTAATATTACTTTCACCACAGGATTATTGTTAGGACTTAATGGGTTAATGTTTTGCATACAAAAGTGCGGAGAACAATAGTGCCTTGTCCTGTGTAATGTTAGTAAATATTATTTTACAGAGTAAAGATCAGATTTTCTAAACTCTAGTTCAGTTCTTTTAGAAAACAACATAGCAAATTTCCTGAAGGAAGTTGTTATGTTTATATACGTTTCTTTAAAAAAAATAATCAAAGGTGCTACTCAGAAATTCTAGTACACGATCACACTTGGATCCAATTATTTTATAATCCTAGGTGTGAAGTCACATAAGGGTAGAAGAAATTAATTTCCATGAAAACAACAACAACAATGAAGATTTTGGGATTATGTAGGTTTTTTTTCCATTTATATTTGATGCTGTGGATCCTTTTTGCTGTAGATAATTCAGAGTACTTTTTGAGAACCTACTTCAAACATATTTTTTATTCAGAAAAAATCTGAGTTTCAGAAAATGCCTATAACTTTTGTAAAGTAAACTTTAAGGACTCTTCTACCTCCAGTAAAGGGTCTTCTTGTAAAATTTTGTCCACTTTGAGAAGTGATTGACACTTGATTACCTGTTCACTTTTGAGTGCATTCTGGTGAACCTGGTGGTAAGCCAAAATCTGAAAATAATGTGGTTGTTACAAATTTTGTTCTGGCATAGAAATGCCCAATTTGAAGTCTTTCATGCTTTGGGCTTTATGAATAACTTGTGATTATATTATTCATTCACTCCCAAAACAATAGTAAGCTGCTCATGTGCCTGGCAATTGGCCTGGTGTTGTGTGCCTTAGAAAGAACGTGATTTTTTTTTTCTAATTAATATTGGCAGCCTTTCCTAGGTGTTTTCTATACTGTGGATTGTGACATATTAGTAGGTTGTAAAAAAAAAAATCTGATAGATTGTCGAGACCCCTCGCCAGCAAGGGAAAACACGACACAGGATTCTTCTTTCAGCAGTTTATTCAGGCCTTGATTCATGTATCATCTTCTAGTGACCCGTCGCCGAGCGCCCAAGCACAGCCTAATAAAGCCTCCAGCATACCAATCTTAAACTGCCACGTGGACCTTTCTCATAGGGTGGTAAGGGATTGCGTGCCAATTCTCCATATTAGGAGTTGTTTATCACAGGCCACAGTGGAAGCCGGCGCCATCTTCTAATGGCGGCCACGGTCTAATTAGAACGGCTCACCACAGTTGCCCCTTCTGTTTTATAAAACAATGCAGGCGAAAGTAGAGGTCCTATCCTACTGTGCAGTAGTGGCTGCAATGTATGGTTCAGTCCCAAGGAGGCGCCTTCCCCAGACCTGATCCCATATCAGCCGACGCCTTTTTTCGTAGGGTGGGGCGTGGACGTCAAACCCGCATGCAATAGGACATGCTTTCCTTGAGGTCC
>NW_026000119.1:6437888-6483796 GCF_001458135.2 Marmota marmota marmota | reverse complement strand
TCTCTTACGTAGTATTAGCTCCCTTCCCCTTCTTACAGTAGCCTTTTTCTTCTTTTTCATTTTATATTATCGTAGTTGTTGTAACAATATATCAAGGTCCTCAGAACTCTCTGAGTCGCTTGTGTTCTCAGGCGTTTTTAATTCGGTCAAGTCTGGGTAGAGCCTTCTCCTATTTTTATTTTCAGGCTCTTTTGCCTTCTCACTACTCTTACTCTTAATACTCCCTGCCACTTCACTATGCGATCCTTCAGATTTTTCCTCATGTAGTTGCTCTAGAACAGCCTGACCCTCACTCACAGCTTCTTGGCATTTACTATCTGCTATACATCCTCTAACTAACTTCCAAAGTGGTATAACACCACCCTCTAAGGCTGTCTTGCTCACGAGCAAAATCTAGATCTTTCCCTAATTTGTCCCAGCTAGGAATCGTAAGACTCCCCTGAAAAGGCAAACCAAGGAGCTGCTATATCAGCTTCTCTCAAAAACATCTGCAAAGTGCTCTGCTTTACCTTAAGTCCTTTTGAACGTAGCAACCCATCTAGGGCCAACAAAATTGGGCTTGAAGAGGTAGCGCCCATAATGTCTCCAAAGATATAATGAAAGTGAAAGTACAAAAATCCCCGCTCTCTCCTTTTCTACGGAGGAGCGTTCCATTCTATGAAATCCCTGCTCTCTCCTTTTCTACAGAGGAGCGTCCCGCTACTTACTTGCGGATTCCCACTTACCTGGGAACTTACTGGTGCACCACCCTGACTGCTGAAAGTTCTGGATCCTGGGTTCGAGGAATATGTTCCCCGTCCGGGCCACCAACTGCCGCGACCCCTCGCCGGCAAGGGAAAACACGACACAGGATTCTTCTTTCAGCAGTTTATTCAGGCCTTGATTCATGTATCATCTTCTAGTGACCCGTCGCCGAGCGCCCAAGCACAGCCTAATAAAGCCTCCCGCATACCAATCTTAAGCTGCCACGTGGACCTTTCTCATAGGGTGGTAAGGGATTGCGTGCCAATTCTCCATATTAGGAGTTGTTTATCACAGGCCACAGTGGAAGCCGGCGCCATCTTCTAATGGCGGCCACGGTCTAATTAGAACAGCTCACCACAATAGATAGGAATCAGAATTTTTTAAAAAAGAGTTGAAAATAGAGTACACTGCAAATGGTAGAATTGTTTCATAAAGGTTTGAAAAATATATGTTTTTGTATCTATCACTAAGACACACATATCACTATAAAATGAATTACTTTAGACCATTATTCAAAGTGTTTGAAAACCTCTGCAGCCTGAAGTAAGTTGCGTCTGTCTGCACTCTAGCCCACTTCCCCTACCTGCTCTTTTATTCTCTCTATTCCAAATTGACCCCTTTTCCTTCAACTTGCCAATCATACTCCCCACTCAGGATCTTTTCATTAATGATCAAGTCTGCTTTAAAAGCAATTCTCCCCAATATTCCCATGACTGTCATTCTCATTCCTTTAATGCTGTCTTCTAATGTCACTTTCTCGGGGATTCCATGCCCTGACCACTTTATTAAATAGTACTCTATGCTCTCCTTCCTATACCTCACATTCTGATCCCATTTATTCATGACCTAGCAAATAGAGTACTATTTAATGTATTTCCACACACCAGAGCTTATCATTGCCCAACATGTGTTATCTCTTGTCTTTCTTACCCCATCAGAATGAACACACCATAGATTGAGCAATTTGGTTATACTCACCATCTTACAATTGCCACCTAGAACAGTGCAGGAAGAATGAATAGATAATGCTGTTATAGTACCATATTGGTTCCTGCTTTATTTCCTATTAATGATGCTGAAAGGACTTATTTAAGCTGCCTATACAGCCTCCAAAGATTTGTGCTTTATTCAGTTTTCTGGTTACATAAATTGCCTTTTCCTTCCCTGTCTTGTCTTATGATTGCTGTGTCCTGACAGCTTGGAGATTCCAGTTGTTCTATGAATATATAAAACTGTGTCGCACATCTGTGTCTTAGCTCATGCTGTTATATTTGCCTAGGATTCCTTTTCCTACTCTTGCTTTGCCACTTGAATAACTGTGCCCACTCTTGAAGATTCACTTTGAAACTTCTCTTTCCTTAGAAGTCCTCCAAGAACTCAGTGGTGGGGAAAGGTGCTTCCTCTCTGTGGTTTAATGTTACCCTGTGAATTTTCAATATCTGTTTTGTGCATCCCTTCTTATAAGTTACTTGAGTGCAGAAATTAGTCATTCATATCTTTATATTTCTAGATCCCCTCCCCTCAGTGGCTGATATGTAATAAGAACCTGATAAATATTTGTTGAATTGAAAGAAAATATGGTTAAATTTTGACTCCTTTATTTCTTAATTGATCTGAATAATATTTCTTTTAATGGCAAGTTTTAGAAGATTTTTAATCCAGGCAGACAATTTAATGGCTGTTCTGTTGTTTATAATTTCTCAAAAGGAAACATTTTTAAAAATTGATTTGAGTGAGAGGAGAAGTTAAATGACCTGGATGAAAGAAAGATAGAAAGAGACAAAGATGCCCCTTGCTCCAATCGTGTGTTTCTTTTGCCCTTCTCAGTTTGTGGGGATATATATTCTATGGGTGAATTCTTCTTGCTTTTGCTTTTTCTGTCTACAGCCTGAGGATAGATTCCTAAAGATGAGAAAGGGACTAGAGTGAAATATGAAGTTTTCTTTTTAGATCTTGAGAATACTCTGGTAAAAGATTTAACCAAAATGAAGATTTTGGGATTATGTAGGTTTTTTTTCCATTTATATTTGATGCTGTGGATCCTTTTTGCTGTAGATAATTCAGAGTTGACTGAACATTTCAAATGTCCAACTAAGTACCTTTGAGGAAAATTTATTCTTTGCACTTCTTTGCCTTTTTATTGTGATGAAAAGGAAAGGGGGATTAAAAAAAAAAAAAACAACAACCAGAGATTCAACGAGCTGTAACTTTAATAGGTCATTCCAGCCAGTGCTTACCTTCACAAAATTCTGATAATACAGAGAAGACAATACAGTGATCAAAAGCAGTGATGAGATTTTTTAGCAGCATTAACCGTCATGACCTAGCAAAATGAAAGAAAATGGTTTAACAGAACTGTCAGCTTCAATATAGCTAATAAAGGCATGGATAAATGTTTATTACATACCGGAGACAGATCATTTCTGTACAGAAATTGAGGATGACCTTTACTGATAACTCTTATCTGCCTGATATCCTGAGAGAGAGGGAGAGCTTGAAGGAGAGAGTAGCATATTTGCTGATATTTATGAAAGAAAAAGTTATCATTTGCAAATAAAACATTTTAGTAGTGATTATCTCAAGTCACCTTTTGCTCCCACTTCCACCCCCACTGATATACCTCATGGAGGAATAGATTTCTCTCTAGGGGCCTAAGTGTACCTGATAGTAACCTTGCTAAATTCAAGGAAATTCTACCTAAATTCACTGTCTTAAAATGTAATGAATTGGAGTACATGGATATGAATAATTATATTAATAATTTTGACTCTACTCTTAATTTATTATCACAAAGATATTGTAATTATATGATAACTTTTTAATAAAATGGTCTCAATTATAACTATGGGTTTCAGAGAACTTAATCATAAATGTATGTCCATTCTGCCATGATAAGTTAATTAGCTGGTAACCCAACAAATTTAGAACTTTCTAAATACATTGATATTTATATACTGACAATTCTTGGTATAATTATTTTTGTTCTTGTTGTGCAACTTTTAGCAATAGAGATGGTGCAGGTAATGGTAGAAGTATTCTGTTTTTATTTTATTTTTTTTTCCAATAGATTTCTTGGTAGCTTAATTCAAAATATAATTTATTGTCATCACAACTGTAAGAGATCATTTGATTTGGGTTATTTAGGGAAAAAAATAAGATTGCCTGAATTGTTTAAACCCAAATGTGTTTTTTAAAATTTGTTTGTTTTGTTTTTCTTTAAGACCACAAGTCAAATATTATATTGTTCCTTGAATGATTTTATGCATCTTCTGGCTGGCCAGAACATTTTACTTAATGAGTATATTTTTGACAAAAAAGAAAATCTTAGACTGTTGGGGATTTTCCTACATGTTCTTGTTTCACAAATGTTTATATATAGGACTGGTTTCATTTAAACTGTTCTCCAAAAGGCATAACCTAATATGCATAGTAGGCTAAAAGTGAGAACACACATGTAGTGGATGGAAATCATTTGACATTTAAGTAGACAATTATTATTGTAAAATTTTGTTTGATTCAGTCAGTAATAGAGGTGGCATTGGAAACTTCCTGTCCTGTTAGGTCTATGGCTTAATAAAATGTCCCTTCATTTATTTGTCTATTTTATAAAAACAATCCAAAGGCAACTGTTTAACATATCTAATATGCAGAAACTCTGCAAAAAGAGTTGGTTATATTTAGGAGCCATTGTTGGCCTTTTATGCCTAGAAAAAGAAAGTGCCTCTTCTCTCTAATCTTTTCTTTTCAGCTATAGCTGTCATGAGTTCCCTTAGCCTATCTGGACTTCTCTGAGTCACTGATTCTGTCACCATTAAGATAGGATGAGTTTTCCAGAATGTCACAAGGGGTTTGTTTGGCATTTAATATTAAATATAGACTCCACTGAGGCTGAAAATGACAGAACAAACAAAATCTTGCAGATGAGATAAAACTACAGTTTGTGTCTTGCCATAAACATGTTGTTTCATGTCTCTGACCCCATCTGCACATCCAGTTTTCCTCTGAACCTACAGGAGATGTTGGCAAGAGCCTCCCAACATAACACACACACACACACACACACACACACACATAAAGTCAGAGAAAAAGACACAGAAGTCTATAGCTTCTTCTTGACCTTTTAGTTGATTTAATTTAGGAATTAACAGTTTCTAAATACCTGTTAGAAGAAATGGAGTAGAAAGTGGCATTTTAACTATTTTTGTCTACAATCTTAAGCTATCGTTTGTTGGAACTCTGAAGGACAATAAAGTTGTAATTTTATGGAGTTGTATTTTGATGAAGAATAATTAGGTATTTATTATGAAAATATTAGAATGATCTCTTTTGACTCATCTTTTTGTGGCCAAATTTGTTGTCTAAAGCATGTTACAAGAATGAAGTTGACTACTTATAACACTTATGTGAACTGAGCCTTGGAAATTTATTTGGATTAATTAATTTCTTAAGCATTTTTTCCCCAGTAAATATTTAGGACAGAAGAGTCAGCCAGTATATATGCCTGTCAAAGGATGGATGACACAGATTCTAGTGACATGTTTATGATAAATGTTAATCAACAAGTATGTTTGCTACATGTTGTGGATAACATAATCTTTATTATATATAATAACTCTTTTATATATTATAACTATATAATTATATATTATATACTAAAGCACCTTACTTATTATAAGGCTGTTTTAAGCACATGCTGCATGGATCAACTCACTAAATCCTAATAACATCCTTATTTTATGCATTAGAAGATAGGCACAGATGTAACTATGTGTGTTAGGTAACTTGTTCTAGGTTGCATAGGGATGGAGCCAGAGTTTAACCTAGAACATCTGACTTGCAAGAAAATTTTCTCTACCTGCTCTGCTTCTCTGTCTCTCAAGCACCAAGGGATTGAAGTTAAGGTAATGATGTAATAGAGTTCATGTGACTCTGAGAGGTGTGGTCTTAAGACTGATTTCAAAATAGCACTAAGGGATTGGGAAACATTAATTGGCTTTTATTCTCATAATTGTTGAGAATGGAGAGGAAAGTGAGCCTAAATTATGCATATTGACCATGGTCTGTGCTTACAGGGTGGGAGTGGGGATAAAACAGGTCCTTTTCTTTCAGTGCTTTTCTCCATTTTTTCTATATTGATATTTATCTTTTCTGCAAGTTTATTTCTTTCTCTTAGCATTCATGGGGTGCCTAACTACGCAGGAAGCACTCCTTACCTCACAGATTCAACGCCTAGGGGGGAGACAGCTTTGTTAGACAATTACAGTTACAAGAAAGTGTACTAATGTGTCATGACATGGTGTTTGGGAATTAGAAGGAGGGAACAACACTTAAACTGACTAGGGTTGGGAAAGCATGCTTGGGTCAAATCTTTTGACCAAAAGGAAAATAAATATCAATTTTATAATCATAAAACTAATCTATGATTCTAAAAGTAATTCATGATTCTAAAAGTAATTCTTTTTTTTTTATTTTAAGAAAACTTAAAAATGTACAGGTGAGGAGAAAGAGCAGTCTTTAAACTCATGACTCAGAAAGAAAGACATAAAATCTTGATAGATTTCTGGTCTTTCCCCTTTCTCCCCGTGGTATTTCTTTTTATAAGTGTAGAATCATATGAAATATATTATTTCATATATTTGAATATTTTCATGAATAGATTGTATTCAATACCACAATTTCTTTCTGTCTGTAAGTGGTTAAATATGACTGATATATGAACAATCTTTTGTTCAATATCTAGGTTGTTTCCATTTATTCATTATTATTAATACAATGATAATAAATAACCTTAAGTAAAAATGTTGAGCAAATCTATGACAAGGCTTAAAGAATATGAAAATATTACAGTTTTTAGTTCATGTTGCTTAGTTGCCATCTTGAAATAATATTCCAATTTATATTCATACCAGCAAAGTATAAAAATGTGTATTTTGGTATAATCTTACCAATACTGGCATTATTTAAATTGTTTCCATTGTAATAAGGACAAATATCCAACTGGAGATGACAAATATCAATTTGATGTTTTAATTACTTCACTCAGCAATAATAGGTTTGAACATTTTAGGGGGTATTTTTTGGCTATTTGGATTTCTTTTTGTATTAATGGGATATATTCCTCTTTCATGCCATTCAGTGTAAATGTTTTTGTTAATTTATAAGATCTAAGAAACCTATGCCTTTTTTCATTCAATCTGCTGAAATATTGCTTAAAATAACTTGTTACTCTCCTTTTAATTTTAAATCCAGTTTAGATAACTTTTAATACATGGAAGCTTTAAATTTTTACTTGGTAAAAGCTATCTATCTTCCTACTAGAGATCAGATTTATTTAATTTAATTTAATTTATTTTTTTATTGGTTGTTCAAAACATTACAAAGCTCTTGACATATCATATTTCATACATTAGATTCAAGTTGGTTATGAACTCCCAATTTTACCCCAAATACAGATTGCAGAATCACATCGGTTACACATCCACATTTTTACATAATACCCTAATAGTAACTGTTGTATTCTGCTACCTTTCCTATCCTCTACTATCCCCCCTCCCCTCCCCTCCCATCTTCTCTCTCTACCCCATCTACTGTAATTCACTTCTCTCCTTGTTTATTTTCCCATTCCCCTCACAACCTCTTATATGTAATTTTGTATAACAATGAGGGTCTCCCTCCATTACCATGCAATTTCCCTTTTCTCTCCCTTTCCCTCCCACCTCATGTCTCTGTTTAATGTTAATCTTCCTGCTCTTCCTCCCTGCTCTGTTCTTAGTTGCTCTCATATCAAAGAAGACATTTGGTATTTGTTTTTAGGGATTGGCTAGCTTCACTAAGCATAATCTGCTCTAGTGCCATCCATTTCCCTGCAGATTCCATGATTTTGTCATTTTTTAGTGCTGCATAATGCTCCATGGTGTATAAATAACACAATTTTTTTTATCCATTCATCTATTGAAGGGCATCTGGGTTGGTTCCACAGTCTAGCAATTGTGAATTGTGCTGCTATGAACATCGATGTGGCAGTATCCCTGTAGTAAGCTCTTTTAAGGTCTTCAGGGAATAGTCCGAGAAGGGCAATAGCTGGGTCAAANGGCCTTCTCTTGTGTTTCCTCAAGCCAGGCCGCGCTCACCTGTGACGCTCACCACAATACTGGCTACACGCAAGGTCTGCTGCTCCTGGGAGCCCTGTTTTCATGAACGCCTGGGCACACTCTCCCTGTTTGCCTCCCTCAGACCCTAAGTTTGTAGAGCTTGGGGCAGAGAACCCCCAGCGAATTTGCTTGCCCTCCGGTAGCCACGCCCCTGGTAGCTGGTGTAAGAGACCTCAGTTGTCAGCACTGGTGGGAGCGGTAGCCGGAGTTCCGCGCCCCGAGTCCCGCGCCACTCCTGATTCCCTCGGTCTGGCTATCGCGCTCACAGGAGAGGTAGGAGGGGCCCTTACGGGAGAGCTGGGAGGGGCCCTTAAGGTTTCCCCGCTGTGTGGAGAGAGATGGCTAGGGGATTACACACCTGTCGCGCTGGTTTCAATGAAGTTATCTCCTCCATCCGTGACGTCAGTTCTCTGCCATGGTGGTATCCCGTGCAAATGGTGACCGTTCGTTCCCTTTGCCGGGTGACCAATGCAACAGGTGGGTCCTGACTGTCTCTCCCAAGCCCCGTTTCAATCCTGTGGCCACTGCCTATGAATGCTCGGTTGGCTTTTACCTCTGTAAGTTCAGACGGGCTGACCAGTTATTTCAGGGGGATTGTTAGTGCTGAGTCACGAGAAGCAGGCGAACTGGAGTTTGAATGCTGCCGATCCGGGCTCGGTGTGTGTGTTCTGAGGGGCCCAGACTGTTCGCCCCAGTTCCACGTCAGCTCAGCATTGCCTAGTGATCCTGAGCAAACCGCATTTAGACAATTTACGACTCCCTATACCCACGCAGCTGGAGAGGTCAGAGACTTGATCTCTCCGCGCCCGCCACCATGTTGGATCCCCAGATTTATTTTTATTAATTCTTCTAGTTTTGTTATGTACATTCTTACAATAAATGCACTGTTCTTACTTAATTTTATCCAAATAGCCAGAACTATTTCTTGATTATTTATCCATGTGAATAAATAAACCTTTTCTCCCCCAAGTTTGAATATTTACCTTTTAATTTATTAAGTGTATATACTTTCATGTTTTTCTGGATTTTCTTTTTTTTTTACTTCATCAAGTTGTGTATTATCACATCCAAAATATAGAATTTTAATTTTGTTCTGTCAGTGCAAATAGTCATTATAATTCCCTTTCAAAACATTTCAACTATTTTTCACATTTTATTACTTCATTTAACCTTTAGAACAATATTTTTAAGTTTCAAAAACTGAAATGAAAACACAAACCCAGTATGGAAAATTAAAAAAAAATTTCAAATGCAGTTTATCTATATATATTCATAGTTTATTATGGAGAAATTGATATTATAAAAATACAGACTTGGTTGTATTTAATGAATTATTTTTAATATTTTCCTCAGCAATGTGTTAAATTTTTATCTACACGTACCTTCGTGGTTACTTCTAGATTTTAATATTTTTAGTTGTAGTTAAAAATTGAAAGATTTTTAGTTAAAAACACAAGTTTTATATATATATATATATATATATATATATATATATACACACACACACACGCACACACACACACACATATATATATATGTCATGTACAATATGAATTTTTGAAATAGGTATCATGTGGAATGAATAAACTAATTAAACTAGTTAATTATTAACTATTTTAAATTAATTACCTCAATACTTAATTTTTGTTGTAAAACACATTGAATACTTACTATATTTGCAATTCTCAAGAATACAGCATGAAAACTGAATATTTCAAAGGTTGTTTAGGTATGTTGGAGAGTCCTTGAGTTTTTTTATATGTTGTCTTATAAGTCTTATAGTCACTTATAAGTGACTATGTATAAGACTATACATGGAAATCTATACATAGTCACTTATAAGACAACTATTTTATTGAGTGCTTTTATTATGCAATTTCTAGTGAATCTCCTAGAGTTTTCTTTTAAAAAAAGAAAATTATCTTTTAAAAAGGGAGTGTTTCTGCCTTTCTAGTATTTATACTTCTAATTTATTTTTTTCATTATATTGATTAGAATTTTCATAAGTGTTTATAACAGTTGTGAGAGCCTCATTTAACTTAAGTGAAAATATTCTACTGTTCTGCTCTTATGTGATATGTCATCTTTGAGGTACTTCTTCAACATATGAAGAAATAAACTGTTTATTCTTAGTTTTAACATTTAGGTTAGAACAATGTCTTATCTGATGCTTTTGTGGCATTTGGCCGTTAAATACATCCTTTTAAAATTTGATCAGGTTTGGCAAGCATGTATATGACACATCTATTGTTAAGATCATGCCAATAAAATTATTTAATGGCATTTGGCCATTAAATAATTTTTCCTAGTTTTGTTTATTTGTGAAATAATATTTACATTGAATTTTACTTTAATTCTTTTAAGACATCTTACTTGGTCAGAGTAGAACTTGTTTTGTAGTTTTACATGGATTTGATATCGTTACCAATTTTGAACATCATTTTTTTCTTTCAAACTTGATTATGTAACTTGATATTTTATAAATTAAATTATGTTATCTATGCTATGGAACAGATATGACCAGTTCCTCAACAGATTGAAAGACCATCCTCCTAAAACTGTCTTTAGGAATTGAATCTTTGGAAAACTAAAAATGTACTTTGTTTTCTGATTCTGTAGAACTTCATGTCCTTGATTTTAGTCATGTACATATTTTCTTCTGAAATATTCAATATCTTAAAAGGTTTTAAAAAATGTTAACAGTTGATTTCTTCTATAATAATTATGTCATTTCAAATTTTCAACATATTAGTTTTGCTAATAAGCATTCTCCCAGAAAGTAGTTGAAGATTGTTTCTGAATAAATTTCATTGACAATATAACATAGATACAATAAATCCATCCTTTTAAAATTTGTTCAGGTTTGGTAAGAATGTATATGATACATCTATTGTTAAGAAATTGAACGATTTCATATGCCAGTAGGTTCCTTTGTATCCCTTTTAGCCAATACCTCATCCCTGTCCCCAAGCAAACTCTAATCTACCATATGTCACTATAAACTAGATTTGCCTATTCTAGAATTTCATGGAAACGAATCATTTAGTATGTACATTTTTTTAGTTTGGTTTTCTTTGTGTAGCATAATATTTTTAAGACCTTTCAACATTATTGTGTAGATCAGAAGCTATTTCCATTTTATTGCTCTTGCTGACAAGCATTACATTGTATAATACACCACAATTTCCATATCCATACACCTGTTGATTGGCATTTGGCATATTTCCAGATTTCTGTTATTACAAATAAAGTTGCTTTGAATATCTGAATACAAGTCTTTGTATAAACATGTTGCCACATGTGAGGGGAATTCCTTCTTCAAACATATATTTACCTTTTCAAACAGATTGTCAGCGACTGGTCATGATGGCTTATGTCTGTGATAAACTGATTTTGATAGTTTACATTCCCACAGTAGTATAAGAGTGTTCTAGTTGTTAATAGCACTAACACTTGATATTATCTTACTTATTTACTTATTTAGTCATTCTATGGGTTGTATAATGGTGTCTCATTTTTGTTTAATTTTGCATTTGAACATGATTGAAGATGAGTTTTGTGAGTTTTTTTTTTTTACATATTTTTTGGATGTAATTGTGTGATTTGAAAATATTTTCTGCTTTTTATTATCTTGACAATGTCATGGGAGAACAATAATTTTTATTTTTTATGAAATCTAATTTATCAATTTTTCTTTATTATGGATTGTCTTTTTTGGTGCCATAGCCAAGAAACCTTTGCATAACCTGAACTTACAAAGATTTCCTCTTATTTTCTCCCAGAAGAGTTGCAGTTTTAAAATTTTAAATCAGGCCTACAATCCATTGTGAGTTAAATTTTATACATGATTCAGAGTTTAGACGAAAATTTATTTTTTTACATGTGGCTGTAAAAGTATTCCAGCGTCTATGAAAAGATTATCTAGTCCCACTTTTTGCCTTTGTGTCTTTGTCAAAAAACACATGACCATGTATATGTAGGTTTATTTCGGGAATTTGTATTTCCTTGCATTAATTTCTTTGTAGTCACTTTCTTAATTGTTATCCCATAATTTGTTTCAGATGGCGTTAGTCCTTTGTATTTGGTCTTCTTTTTCAATGTTGTTTCGGCCATTTTAGGTCCTTTGCACTTGTAAATGAACTTAAAATCAGCTTATCGATTCCTATAAGAAATTCTGCTAAGATTTTGAATGGGATTATGTTCTAAAATACATTTCAGTAGAATTTAGATATTATATTGACTCTTCTGATCCTTGAATACAGGAAATTCATTTTTTAACATTTTCTTTAATTTCTTTCAGTAATATTGTATGTTAAGTATATGGGTCATGTTTTGTAAGATACCCCTCCCAATTATAGTTTTTAATGCTACTATAAATTATATTATGAATTTAATTTCAATTTCCCATTGATCATTGCTGCTATATACAAATACAATTGATTTTGTATATGATATTGTATGTGACAACCTTGTTAAAGTCACTTTAGTTTTAGGAGCTTTTCAAAGATGCCATATAAATTTCTATATAGTTAATTTATTGTGTGTATTGTCTTTGGAAAAAAAAGGCAATATTATTTCTTCCTTTAAAATCAATGAGATTATTTATTTATTTTTATTGCTTTGTTGTGCTGGCTAGAATTTCTAGTAGGATGGTGCAAACAGCAGTGAGAGTGTTTTTTCTTTGTTCTTGATCATCAGGGAAAATCAGTCAGCCTTTCACCATTAAGTATAATGTTGCCTATACATTTTCCATAGATGCCCTTTGTCAGGGTATGGGAGTTTTCTTTTGTTGTAGTTTACTAGAGTTTTTCTCTGGCATAAATATTGGATTTTGTTAAATGATTTTTCTGTATTATTATGTTTATTATTTATATATTTATTACACATATTATGTATTATTATAATATGTATTATATATTTTATATATTTATTATGTGTATTATTTCTGATTATTCTGTTAATATTGTGAATTACATTGATTTTCAAAAGTTAAACCTAGCTTGCATTATTGGATAAACCTCACTGAATCATGATGTATAATGTATTTCATATATTGTTGAATTTTATACGCTAAAATTTTGTTAAATATTTTTCTGTGTTCATAAAGGTCTATAGTGTACTTTTCTTAAAATATATTTTTCTGATTTTATTATTAAAATAATGCTAGTCTTATATAAAGTGTTGGGAATTTCTTCCTCTTCAATTTTCTGGGAGCATTTATATACAATTGATATTATTTCTTTAAATACTTGTTATAATTTCCTGATGAAGCCACAGTGGTGATGAGATATTTTAGTGGCAATATTTTCTTAACTAAGATTCCTTTTCTCAAAAATTATAGTGCTTTTGGATATTTTATTTCTCTTTCAGGGAGTTTTAGTAGGTTATATCTTAAAAAAAAATGTCCATTTTTTCAAAGATGTAGATTCACTGAAAATGAAGTTTATTCAATTCCTTTATTATTCTTTTAATATATTATTAATTATTAATTTAATATATTACTAATAATATGTTATAAATATATTATTATTTAATGCAAAATTTGTAGTGAGGCTGCCTCTATCATTTCTAACAATAATAGTAATAATAATAATAATAATAATAATAATAAATTTTTCCCACATTAGTCTTGCTACAAATTTATTGATTTATTGGCTTTCTAAAGAAACATTTTGGGAAACACAAAATTTTTTTTCTTTTCTATTTTACTGATATCTACTAATTTCTTTCTTTTGTTTTCTTGTACTTTAGACAGGTAAATTGGGTGGAGACAGAGAAAGAGGAACTTACTTTGGACTTACTTTGTCTTCCTTTTCTAAGGAAGTCCCATTGATTTGAGACTTTCTATTTTAATATAGACCTTCAGTGTTTTATATACATATATTTTATATATATATATATATATATATATATATATATATATATATATATATATATGATACAGACCTTCAGTGTTATATATTTCCCTTGAAGTACTAGCTTAGATGTATTTTGTTTATTTTGATGCATTGTTCATTTTTATTGACTGGGGTGATACTCATTTCATTATTTGGGGATTTTAAAGCATTTATTGCCTTCAGTGAGTCTACCCCAGGTGCAGTCCTTTTTTATTTTTATTTTTTTTAATATGGTTCTGGGGATTGAACCCAGGGCCTTATGCATACTAGGCAAGCACTCTACCAATTGAGCTATATCCCCAGCTCTCAGAAGTCTATTATTTGGGGATTTTTCACGCACTTTCCTTCCTTTCTTTTTCTGTTCTCAGATTTCTTTACTCTGAACCTCACAGCTGATCTCTGATCATCACAGACCACAGAGTGGACAATATTTTAAGGGAAACAGTAATAATAATACCTACCACTTATTGAGGTCTTAACTATGTCAGCACCTTTCTCTTACACATTTCTGATTTTGTATTTTGTGCTTAGACAACGTACCTCATATAACTTGAAACTTTTTAAAGCATTAGACTTGTTTTATGACCTTACCTACAATTAATTCTATCTTGGTAAATGATCTACATGCAATTGGAAATAATGCATATTCTGCTATCCTTGGGAAGAGTGTTTTATAAATGCCAATTATACCAATTTTGTTAATAGTGCTGTATAAGTTTTCATTATCTTTAATTTCTTTCTACTTATTCTATCAATTATTGCAAGAAGAGAGTTGAAATCTCTTCTAACTCCAGAATTGTGTATTTTTCCATATAGTTCTATCAAATTTTGCTTTTAAAACTTTGGAATTAGGTTAACAAATGTTTAGGATTATTATGTTCTTTGAATGAATTTTCTTCTTTGTTGATATAAATGGTCCTGTTCATCTCTGATTTTGTGGTATTTAGGCCATTTACATTGATATCGTTGGGGATTTTTTTATCCTGTTTTTCTCCTCTGTTATTTCTTTCTCTTTCCTTCTTTTGCATTATGAAATATTTTACAATGATTTATTATTATATCCCTTGTTTTATTATTACTTATAACTATTTGCCTTGTTATTTTAGTAGATGCATCAGAATTTATAATACACATTGTTAAACCAGCTTATCTCCAAGGGATATTATTTTCCACTTCAAGTTTATTACAAGTAATGTTTACTACTTTTGCGTAGCTTTTTGAAAAAATTTTGACTGTGTCTTTAATATCAATGATCTTTTTTTCTGGGCATGGGTAGCAGGGATTGAACTCAGGGACACTCGACCACTAAACCACATCCCCAGCCCTATTTTGTATTTTATTTAGAAACAGGGTCTCACTGAGTTACTTAGTACCTCACTTTTGCTGAGGCTGGCTTTGAACTTGTGATCCTCCTGTCTCTACCTCCTGAGCCACTGAGATTACTGGTGTATGCCACCAGGCCCAGCAAGATCACTATTTGTGTGTGTGTGTGTGTGTGTGTGCAGTATCTATTCAGTTCTACTCTGCTAACACCATTTATTTTATGTTTCCAAACTCTAGATATTCATTTTTGGGCTCATTTTATACATTTTTTTCTATGTCTCTATTAAACATGTTCAGTGTTTTTCTCTAGCTTCTTGAACATATTGAATACAAGTTGGAGCTATTTTTATTTTTTATTCTATAACCTATGTCATATTTTTTCTGGGTTCAATTTATTGGTTTTTCTCTTTATTATTATTCTTTCCATACCTTTTAATTGTTAATTCGATGTCAGATATTATAAAATTTTACTTATTCCATCCTGGGTATTTTGCATCTTAATAAATACTCTTAAATATTTATGCATTTATATTGTGACTAAGACACTTAAAAACTACATAGTCTTTACATTTCTTACTCTCCAGCTTTGTTGGGCATGACCAGATGCCATTTAGTCTTTGTCCAGTTTTTTTTTTTTCACTACTGAGAGACAACCATGCTGAACATGCCACTCACTTATCCCCAGCCTGAGGCATGTTAGCAAAGAGAGAGAAGCACACTAAATTTCCACCTAACAGTGGAAGAGACATCCATCAAAACAAATGCACAAATATCATCACAGATACAGAGAAAACATTGTAATAAGATCTCCAAACATTTATAACTTCAATAACTGAACCTATAGATATCAAAGTGAAAGTAGTGAGGGACAAAGAGTTCAAAAAGTTGATGGTTAAAATGATCAATGAGTTAAAAGAACTAAGAAATAAATGAAGGAAGAAAATAAAAGATATGAGAGAGCATTTCAATGAGGAGAGAGTCTGAAAAAGAACCAAACAGAAATCTTAAAAATGAAAAAATTAATGAATGAACGAAATAAAAAATTTAATTGAGAAGATTAATGGATTAGATCAAGCAGAAGAAAGAATATCAGAGTTCAAAGACAAAGAAAGCTGAAACATTAAGATTTAAATAAAGAAAAAAGTATCTGTGAACAGAATATACAAGAGCTCTGAGACAACATTAAAAGACTGAACTGAAGACTCATAAGTCTTGATAAAGGAAAGGAGCTATAAATGGCATAGAAAACTGAATTCAGCGTAGTAATAATAATGAATTTTCATAATCTTGGGAAAGAAATGGATATGCAGAAACTGAAGGAGGCATTGAGAACTCCAAATAGTCATGCTCAGAAAAGAGCCTCTCCATAATATGTTATAGTTAAAATGCCAAAAAATTCACTGAATTTTGTAAAAATAAACATTACTTGACATTAAACGCTAATAGAACCGAACACAGTGGAGAATTTCAATATACCATTGTCACCAACAGGTTAATCAATCAGACAGAAAAGCAACAAAGACACACAGATTTCATGTATACTTTAGGTCAAATGGACTTAACAAACATAGACAGAATATTTCATTCAACAGTAGTTGAGTATACTTTCCTTTCAGCTGCTAATGGAACTTTCTCCAAAACTGATCCTATATTAGGATACAAAGAAAGTATTGGAAAGTACAAGAAATTGAAATAATCTCTTGCATCTTTTTAGATAATAATAGAATGAAATCAGAAATCAATAGCTAAGAAAAACTACAGAAACGACACTAATACATGGAGGCTGAAGAATACACTTTTGAATGATGAGTGGGACATTGAAGAAATTTGGGAAAACTTAAAATTTCTTAGAATCAAACAGGAATGGAAATACAACATTCCAGAATCTGTTGTACTGTTAAGGAAGAGCTAAGGGGGGAAGTTTATATCTATGAGTGCCTACAAAAAATAATATCAGATATATTAAATAATGTAATGCTACATCTCAAATATTAAAAAAGCAAGAACACACAACCAAAATATAGTAGGAAGAAAGAATAAAGATCAGAGCTGAAATTAATGAGGTACAGTATTGGTTCTTTGAAAAGATAAACAAGATTGATAAACCCTTAATAAAACTAATGAAAAGAAACAAAGAGAAGAACCAAATTAATGAAGTTAGAATTAAAATTGGGGATGTTAAGATAAACATTACTAGAATCCAGAAGATTATTAGGGACTATTTTCAAAACTTATAATCCAATAAATTAGGAAATCTGGAAGAAATGGATAAATTTCTATATACAGGCAAGAAAAATACACAATTCTGAGAAAAAAGCAAAACAACAACAACAACAAACAACTAAGATGAAAAGATCTCCTCAATTTACAGATAGGCAGAATTAATGTTGCTAAAATGGCTGTGTTTCTGTAAACAATGTACAGATTCAGGAAAATCCCCATCAAAATATCAATGAAATTTCTTCATAGAACTAGTAAAAGCAATCATTAAATTCATATGTAAGAACAAAGATCCATAGTAGCCAAAGCAATCCTGAGCAAAAGAATAAGGGACATTAGAGTACTTGATTTCAAATTGTACTACAGAGCCATGGTAACAGAATGGTACTGGCATCAAACAGACATGTTGACCAATGATATAGAATAGAAGACACAGAGAAAACCTAACACATATATAGTCATCTGATTCTTGAAAAAGGTGCCAAAAGCCTATGCTGGAGAAAAGATAGCATTTTTAAGAAATGGTGTGTGAAAACTAGATATCCTGTGTAGAAGGATGAAACTAGACTCCAATCTCTCACTCTGTGCAAAAGCAACTCAAAATTAACCAATGGCATAGGAATAAGACCAGAAACTTTGCAACTGCCAGAAGAAAACATAGGGAAAACACTTCAGCATGTAGGCATGGCAATGATTTCTTGAAGAGTTCAGGAAATTAAAAAAAAATCAATGTGTTTAGCATCAAACTTAAAAGCTTCTGCACAACAAAAGAAACAGGAGTATGAAGAGAGAGCCTACAGAAAATCTTTGCCAACCACTTCTTTGACAGAGGATTAGAAAATATAAAGAGTGCAAAAAACTCAACACCAAAGCACCCCATCCAGCAAATGGCCAAATGAAATTTGAGCAGACACTTCTCAAAAGAAGTACCAACATACACAAAATACATTCAGTAAAATATTTTTAAAAAGAAGTACAAATGACCAACAATTATATGAAAAAATATTCAACAACTTTAGCCTCAGGAAATGCAAATCAAATCAACATTGAGATTGCATTTCAATACAATGAGAATAGCAATCATCAAGAACACAAATAACCATAAATAGTGGTAAGGATGTAGAGAAAAAGGAACATTTGTACATGGTTGGTGGGAATGTAAATTAGCAAAGCCACTATGGAAATCAGTATGGAGATTCCACAAAAACTGAAAATAGAACTACCATATGATCAAGCTTTATAACTCTTTGATATTTACTCAAAAGAATTCAAGTTAACATACCTTCATGATGCATACATATGCATGTTTCTCACAGTATGATTTACAATAAACAAGTTACAAAATTAGCCTTGTTGTCCATTGACAGGTCAATAGATAAAGAAATGTGGTATATAGGGACAATGGCATTTTATTCAGTCATAAAGAGGACATTAGGTCAATTGCAGGTAAATGGTTGAAAATGGGGATCATTGAATTAAATCAGACACTGAAAGACAAATGTCACATATGGTCTCTAATGTGTGGAAGCTATAGGAAGCAAAAATAAAAGGGATGATTATGAATATTAAAGAGAATTTTAGTATAGAAGAAGAGGATCAGGAGGAAAAGAGAAGGAAAGAAAGGTGAGTAATGGGAAATGAATGACCAAACCATGTTATAAGCATGTAAAAATGTGCTATAATTAAATCTACTACTCTGCATAATTAATATGTACCAATAAAAATTTTATCATTAAATAAATGATGTTTTAGTGCTATTATGAATATAATTTTAAAACTTTTATTTTCCTATTGATGCTAATATGTAGATATACAAATAATTTTTATATATAGGCATTGTATCTATAACTATTAAATTCATTTATTAATTCTACTAGTATGTTTGGGGTTATATAGGATTTCTTTGTACACAATTATCTTATAACCTCCCCTGCTTTCTTGCCCCTGTAGCTTTATTGAGGTATGACTTATAAATACAAATTGTATATATTCAAGGTATTCAGAGTGATGTTCTGATACATGCATATATTGTGCAGTGATTTTCACACTCAAGCTAATTAGCATACTATCATCTCACACAGATACTTTTTTGGGGTGTATGTAAAGAACACTTGAGATATACTCCCTTAGAAAATTTCAAATATACATTTTTATTAACTATCCTGTGCATTAGGTCTTTGGTGTTTATTCATCTTATAATTAAGGTTTGTATTCTTTGGCCAATATTTTTTTATCCCATTTTAATACCCTACAAAACCTGCTAAGTACCATTATACTCTTTGTTACTGTGAAATTTGCTTGTTTTAGACTCCACACATTATATAATAAGTTCATGCAGTATTTGATTCCCTTGGTGACTGATTTATTTAATTTAATATATTGTCCTTTAGGTCTATTGATGTCATCATAAATTATAGGATTTTCTTCTTTTTAAAGGCTGTATAGTATGTCATTGTATATCTACACCATATTTTTTTCATATGTTCACCTATGGACATTTAGGTTGATTCTATGTCTTAGAAACTGGAAACAGTGCTGCAGTGTACAAATCTCTCTTTGACAGACTGATTTCATTTTCTTGGAATACATACCCAAAGTGGAACTGCTAGATCATATGGTAGTTCTGTTTTTAATGTTTTTAGGAGACTCTATATTCTTTTCCATAATGGCTGTACCAATATACATTTGTACTAATAGTGTATGAGAAAAGCTTTTTCTCCAAATACTTGCCAAAACTGTTCTTTGCCTTTTTGATAATGGATCTCCTCAAGTGTGGTTTTGATTTGTATTCCTTCATGACTATTGATGTTGAATATCTTTTTATATATTTGCTGGTATATTTCATATATCTTCTGGGGGATATTCATATGTCTTCTTTGGAAAAAAATGTCTAATCTGTTCCTTTGCCCATTTTTAAATTAGTTTTTTTTTTCTTTTCTGAGTTGTATTAGTTCTTTATGCACTTTGAATATTAATCACTTATCAGATATAGGGAATATAAATATCATCTCCCATTCCTGTCATTTGTTGATTTGTTGCCTTTGTTGTGCAAAAACTTTTAAAAATTTCTTTTATTAGTGTGTTATAGTTATACATAATAGAGGGATTCATTTTGACATATTCATAAATGCATATAACTTAATTTGCTCCATTTCAATCCTCAGGACGTTCCCTTTCCCTCCCTTCCTCCCTTCCCTTGATCAACATGCTCTGCTGGACTTTCTTTTATTTACTTATTGTTTTTAAAATTGGTGCATTAAAATTATATATAAAAGTGGAATTCATTTTGAGATATTCATGTGTGCTCATACCATAATTTGTTCAATTTCTTTCTGCATTTCCTCCCCTTTCCAACTGCTCCTCCATCCTCTACCTCTATTCTACTATTCTCCCATTTATTTTCATGAGATCCTCTTTTTAAATATTTTATTCCTCTCTAGCTTCCACATATGAGAGGAAATATTAGACCTTGACTTTTTGAGTCTTTAGTTTGTTGCAGTTTCACTATGTTTTTATTGCCTGTGTGTGTGTGTGTGTATGTGTGTATGTGTATGTGTATGTGTGTGTGTGTGTGTGTGTATAGTTGTAGATGGACACAGTACCTTTATTTTATAATTTTTATGTAATGGTGAGGATCAAACTTGGTGCCTCATTTACCACTGAGATACAGCTCCAGCCCTTTATTGCCTGTACTTTCTTTCCCACTTTGGTACTGGGGATTGAATCCAAGGGCACTCAACCACTGAGATACATTCCCAGCCCTTTTTATATTTTATTTAGAGACAGGGTCTTGCTAAGTTGCTTACAGCCTTGCTAAGTTGCTGAGGCTGGGCTTGAACTCGAGATCCTCCTGCCCCAGCTGCCAGAGCCACTGGGATTACGTACATGTGCTACCTCACTAGGTTTATTGCCTGTACTTTTGGTGTCAAATCCTAAAAGCCATTGCCTCCATGTCATGGAAATTTTCTTCTGTGTTTTCTCATAGTAACTCTATGGTTTCAGCTCTTATGTTCAAGCCTTTAATCCATTTTGAACTGATTTTTGTGTATGGTTTAAGTAAAGGCTCCAAATGGCCCATTTATAATAATTTTGGAAGAGTTCCTTTCTTCTCTATTTTCTAAGATTTTTTTCCACACCATCAAAATTATTTCTTTCTTAACTGCTAAATTTCAGTAGTAAAACTATTTGAGCTTATCATTTACGTGAGGGAGAATTTGTATTTATAAATTCAATCTCTGTGCTAAATATAACTATTCTTCTGTCTCCCTGAGAGAATACAGGGATTAATTTTATTAGAGGAAACAATTGTATATTTTATTATCCATGGACCCAAATATAATCTATACATTAAATTAAGTCATAGTGTTGGGAAGTGGATGAGTATAGGTATAGTTTTCTACAAAGTTAGAAAGTTTGGTCATCACACATTGGACATGGATCCTCAAGTGAGTCACAAAGGCATACAGTAATTTTCTGTTAAATTTACCATCTTCAGGGTATGACCCTTAGCTTGAGCAACTTAGAAAGCGTTTTCTAAATGCATCAAAAGTTATTTTACTTTTCAGTTAGATACCAACATCAGTTAATATCATAATTCTTTGGCCCCATCTGCCAAATTATTAACTGATAAATTTCTGTTTAACTGTCTATACAGACAAGAGCATTCATGGTATCACTTTAATAATTTTTATATTTTTCCTCAATAATTACTTGTATAAAGTACAGTTAAAAACCAAAATGATAAATTAATTTTCAAAGAAAATATAATATCATGATGTTTATCCCACTCTCCTGCAAGTGGCCTATTTATACTGGCTCTACTATCGTTATAGCTAAAACATTCACTTTAGGTAAATGCAGTCAGAATGTAGACAATTAATTGCTTGAATTTTCCCAATCAATCTAACTCAGTTTAGAAACAAACAGTGCCATCTTTCCATGAATATTCACTATTAAACACTCAAACATTTTATTACCCATAAATCTTTATTGAAACCATATATTTACTCCATCTTAGACTGGTATAAAGTACTTGAATTATATTCCAATATTCATAGTAAGATTCATGAACATTCTGTACTGTTAATTTTGGCCTAAATATTGAATCATTGGAGAAGCATTAAGTGCCAGTAGAAGAAGGAGTTTCATGGCATGGGTTTTAGACCTAGTTCAGTTGCATATTCAATGAGGTTGAATCTCTATAAAGAATCAATTTTACTCTTGCTGCACAATAAGAGAAATAGATTGGCTGATCCCCAACATCTGTTATAGCTCAGATTCTATACTGCCTTTCAAACTTAATTTTTACCTTGAAAAGATCATGCCCTTGTTTGTAAACAGCCCAATAAAATCCCATTATATTTAAAAAATTTTAAATTTGTTTTAATTAGTTATATATGACAGTAGAATGTATTTATGCACTTTGATATATCATACATAGATGGGATATAATTTCTTATTTTTCTGAGTGTATATATTGTAGAATTACATTGATCATACAGTCACATAAATACATACAATAATAATGTCTGTTTTTTTATACTATCCTTCCTATCCCCACATCCCCTCTTCTCCCCTCCCTTTACTTCCCTCTACCTAATCTAAGGTAATGTTATACTTCTCTAGTGCCCGCCTTCTTATTGTGAATTAACATCCGCATATTAGAGAAAACATTTGACCTTTGATTTTTTTGGAATTGACTTATTTTGTTTAGCATAATATTCTCCAACTCTATCAGTTTACTGGCAAGTGAGATAATTTTATTCTTCTTTAAAGCTGAGTAATATTCCATTGAATATATATACCACATTTTCTTTATCCATTCATCTATTGAAGGACACCTAGGTTGGTTCCATAGTCTAGCTATTGTGAATTGAGCTGCTATATGAAAACTACAGAACACTAAAGAAAGAAATTGAAGAAAACTTCAGAAGATGGAAAGGTCTCCCATGCTCCTGGATAGGCAAAAGTAATATTGTCAAAATGGTCATACTACCAAAGTGTTATGCAGATTTAATGCAATTCCTATTAAAATCCCAATGATATTCTTCATAGAAATAGAAAAAGTTATACATACACCAATCAAAAAATTTATTTGGAAAAGTAAGAGACCAAGAATTGCCAAAGCAATCCTTAGCAAGAAAAGTGAAGCAGAAGGCATTACAATACCAGACCTTAAACTATACTACAGAGCTATAGTAACAAAAACAGCATGGTATTAGCACCAAAATAGACTTGTAGACCAATGATACAGAATAGAGGACACAAAGACAAATGCCACTGTATTTTTATCTCTGTGTTTGGTATGCATTAAGAGAAACTTTTCTGGTTGTTTCCCTACAGAAGGTTCAAAAGACCATTAAATAAAGATTCATCAAGAGTTTATCTTGCTTGATGCATTTTTATTAATTGATGTACCTATTCCTCTTTTTAAAATGTTTTTATTAGTGCATTATAATTATACATAATTATACATAATTTATTAGTGCATTATAGTTATACATCATTTTGCAATAATCATATATCATGGAATATAATTTGCTCCATTTCAGTTCCCAACTCCCTACCTCTGCTTCCTCCCCTTTGTTACTCTACTGGTCTTCCTTTTATTTCTAATTTTTAAAATTGGTGATTTATAGATATACATGAAGGTGAAATTCTTTGTGGTGTACTCATGTGTGAACACAGCATAATTTGGCCAACTTTATTTCCTATCCCTTCTCCCTTCCCTCCTACCCCTTTCATCTACTCCACTGATCTCCTTTCTATATTTTTAGGATTCCCTCTACTCTCCCCCACCTTTATTTTGCTTGAGCTTCTGCATATGAGAGAAAGTCTAATACCCTTGACTTTCTGGGTCTGGCTTATTTCACTTAGCATGATGTTCTCCAGTTTTATTCATTTACTAGCAAATGCCATGAAACCACATTTTCTTTATTCATTCATCAGTTGATGGGCATGTGGGCTGGTTCCATAACTTGGCTATTGTGAATTGCACTGCTATAAACATAGGTATGCATGTACTATAGTACACTGGTTTTCGTTCTTTTGGATAAATTCCAAAGAGCGGGTTAGCTGGGTCATATGGTAATTCCATTCCTTGTCGTCTGAGAAATTTCTATATTGCTTTTCAAAGTGGTTGCATTAATTAGCAGTCCTTAAGAGAATATATGTACCTTTTTCTTCACATTCTTAAAAGCATGTATTTTAATTTTTTCTGGATGATTGCTATTCTAACTGGAGTTAGATGAAATTTCAATAGGAATTTATTCCTTTCATATAAGTTGCTGAATTTATTGTTGTATTCTCTTTTTTCTTGACTTGTCTAGCTAGAGGTTTCTAATTTGTCTTGCAGAGAACCAGACCTTGTTTCTATTTTTTCTCTGTTTTTCAGTTATTTTTTCATTCATCTTTGGTTCTCATAAATCTTTTTTAATCTCCTACTTTTTATCTTTAATTTGTCATTCTATTTTGCTTCTTAAAATAGAACTTCATTTCATTTATTTTAAACTCTTCCAAAATACACATTTAAACCAATACGTTTTCTTTATTAGCTTAGTTGCATTCTAAAAATTTAATGTGTTGTGTTTTTATTTTCATTAAAGTAAAAATATTTTATAATTTCCATTTTTAATTTCTTATTTGATCAGGAGATTTATTCAGGAGACTTGTTTAATTTACAAATATTTTCAAATATGCAGATTTCTAAAGTTTATTTCTAATTAAATTATACTATGGTCAGAGTACATATTCTATGATTTTAATACTTTTTCAGTTTATTCAGGCTTTTTTTGGGGGGGTTAAGTGTTCTGTAATATCAATTATGTCAAGTTTGTTGTGTTGTTCAGGTCTTTGACACTTTACTATTTTGTATCTACTTATTCTGTGAGTTTATTGAAGTAGAATATTGAATCTATAGCCATATTTATGGATTTTTCCTTTCAGGTTTTTCAGCTTTTTTTTGTATATATTCTAAAATTCTGTAGTTTAGTGTTATATATTTAGGGTTCTTCTGTCTTGATTAATTGATACTTTAGTCATTTTGAAATGTCTGTTTTAAATTTTGAAATGTCTTTTTTAAATTCTGGAATGTATTTTTTTCTGAAGTGCATTTTTCCAATATTAATATTGCTACTTTAGTTTTAATTAATGTGTTGTTTTAAAAAAATGTTTTGAATCTGTATCTTTATATTTTAAGTGCATTTCTTGCAAACAGTATTTTGTTTACCTATACTTTTTTATTATGACAGTCTTTGCATTTTTACTAGAAATTTTAAGCAATTTATATGTTATATGATTATTAATATGGTTCAGGTTAGGTTTGCTATCATACTGTTTATTTCTTTGATTTTAAATTTTCTTTTTCTTTTCTTTTTTTTCTGGGTGTGTGTGGGGGGTACCAGGGATAAAGCTCAGGGGCACAAAACCACTGAGACACATCCCCAGCCCTATTTTTTTATATTTTATTTGGAGACAGGTTCTCACTGAGTTTCTTAGTGCCTCACTTTTGCTGAGGCTGGCTTTGAATCTGAGATCCTTCTACCTCTGCCTCCCAAGCTGCTGGGATTACAGGTGTGCACCACCACACCAGGCCTTCTTCATGTTCTTTTTCTACTTCCACTTGGATTAAATTGGTTATTTTGTAATGTGTAGGTTACACTTTTTATTATTATCAAATATCCTTCTTATTTATTTAGTATAAACATTATTTACCTTATAATCTATTTACAAGTATTATTATTTTATGCATATCATGAAATCTTACAGCCACATACTTCTACCTCATTCTGTAATCCTTTGTTCTATTGTTGTCATACACTTTTTCACATTGTAAACATGAAAATACTGTTATATTTTTTAAACAATTGCTTCTTTTTAAAAAATAACTTTAAAATTAACAAACATGTTTTATATTTGCCATGTTAGCATTCTTAGATATTATTGTGCACAGTTAACTTTCCATCATCAGCCTGAAGAATTATTATTAATATTTCTTTAATGAAAATCTGATGCAAAAAAGTCTGGAGGTTTGACTTTTTTTTTCTTTTTTCTTTTGCCAGATACAAAATTTCATTTTATCTTATCTTTTTTTGCCAGATACAGAATTTCATTATCCCCTTTTAGTATTTTTAAAATGTCATTGTACTTGTCTTTTGGAATGCATTGCTTTTGGCATTTAAGGTTGCATTTATTGTACCTTTGTTGTATGCAACATTTTTCCTGCTACTAGATATATTTATAGTGTTATTTTATTATTATTATATGTTATTTTATTATTTAGATTTTATTTGTTTTTATCTTCCATTTGTTTTTACTCAGAATTAAAGGTTTATAATTTTCATCAGATTTTGAAAACTTTGACAATTATTTCTTTAAATATTTCATCCTCTGTATTCAAATTATTGTTATATAAGATACAATGTGATAGACACAAAAATTATCTATAATATGATGTGATATACTGCTTATTTTGAGAAATAATAAGAAGAACTATAATCTTAATGTTGCTTTGCAATTTTTTCTAATTACTTTTATGTATGCTTAATATATTATTTCAGTCAGTTCTTAAAATAAGTTCTATCACTGTATTAGATTTAATCTAATTAAGAGTGATAGAAACATAGAAAATATCAATATTATGTTGTGACAATTCTGCAAAGGAAGTTTCAATTCTACCCTCTTGGAAAGCAAAAACAAAGAGTAACTTCTGTACTGGGTAGATGGTCAGAGAAAAGCAGTGACATTTCAGCTGGGTATTGAAGAATGAAAGGAGGAAGAGAGACATATCATTTATAGAGAAGAGCACAAAGGCTTAGAAGTTTAAACTTGTTCTTTGGAAAATGATGAGACATTTACATAGAAATAGGGCTTGTGAAGAAAAAAAATGTCAAATAAGTAGGTGGCTATAGATTATGGATATCCCAAAAGACTTGTATTTGCTAATAAGTTTGGATTTTGAAATGGAGATACTATATTGTGCAACCTTCTTATGGAAATTTATTTTATAAGGATATTAAGGGAATTAAGATGTGATCAAAGCAGAAAGTAACAGTGGCATTTTTGGCAACTTTGATACTGAGTAGTCACAATCTGTCTCAATTTTATACATATATAAAACTATGTAGTAGATCTCATTTACATACTTTTATAGTCCCCTCAATGAGAAATTGTGACAGATACACTAGAATAAGACTGCCTTAGTCTTATTCATATGGGACAGAACTCTGTTTTGGCATTTTGAATTTCAGATATTTGGGATATTGGTGACTTTTTTTTTTAAGATCAATGATTTAATTTACTTTGCTAGGAAGGAAACATCTGAAACTAACATGGGTTCTTGCCAGAGAATTACCTAGGGAAATATTTGATTTCCCAAAACCATTCTCTATCCCTTTAAAACAGATAATTTAGAAGAGAATAAAAAATATCTTGAAAATTAATGGCAATTTTGAAATAGAATATTTTGTCAAAATCAAATTCATTTCATTAAATGCTTGAGAAGAATGCAATGAATAAATGAGGTATGAATGACTGTAAGATGGGACAATTACCACCTCAGAAACAATATATTTGTAAAGTTAATTCTTCTTGAACATGAACAATCCCCTTACACTTGACCCCTTTCTATTGCTTCTCCCATGCTTGAACTCTCCTTGAACTTTTAAGATCTATCTTGAGAGTATGATACTGCCATCTCTTTTGCATCTGGTTATTTTAGCTCCAATTTGCAGCCCTAAAATGGCAATTATGGTGATATATTGCTCAAGTCACCCGACATGGATTAGTATCGGGATCAGCACATTTATGCACAGGAGTAGTGAATGGAGACTGCAGCTATGATTTTAAATGACTTGATTAATTCTGAAACAACATTTCAGAGTCCATTAGGTCCAGCAGGTGTTGGGGTGCAGACTGTGCTTTTTCCCTAAGCAGCATATTTGATTAAAGTGCCAAACTATTTTGGATTCATACACTATCTTTCCTAGAATTATTCCTGTTCACACTGTTAAATTTTCTGAACACCCACCACTTTTCCTGATAGAGATCTTCTCCCTGTTTTGTGTCTACCAAAGTTCCCTTGTGTCAATTACTGAGTGCCAACTGTGAACAACTTGAACAAAGTGTTCTGTTCCTGTTCAAAAAGCCATTTGCATGACAGAACACCATCTACCCCACTGCTAAAAGCTCCTGCTGACTCAGGTCAAAATAAGGCCAGTTGTGCTGTTTATCCTTAGGGCCATTTCATCAACAACTCGTGTCAAGGTTAGAAATGTGTCCAGTTAAAGCCTTGGTTCAGTGCTTTCTTTTACTACTAAATATACATATGCATGACATTATGAATCTCCCTCCACCCCATCTGGATGTCACTGCTCTAATAAAAATGTGTGGGTCTGGGCTTTATATTTAAGTTCTTTGGGGTTTTAAAATGGTAGTTACTTTGTGGATTTCATGGGTTCTAAAGTAATTCTTACAATGGGCCATTCATGTTTCATTACTTTCAGTTCTTTTCTTTACAACATAAATAACATTGTAATTAGTACAACATTTGTAAAATAACTTTAAAAGCAGTGCCATGAATTGTTTTGTTTTCTCTTCTCCTGGTGTAAGGTATGCATACACTGAAAACATATAATACACTGAAAACACCTCATATTTTCATATTTCTGTCTCTATTATAGTACATACAACATGTATTCTAAATATTTGTATATTACTATATATATATTTTTTTTGAATCACATCTTGTTCTTTCATCCTTATGCCTATTGCATTTTTATCCATCCATCCATCTAACACTTTCAGACCATGAGCTAGATACTCAATAAATATTTTTAATTACATAAATTAATATGTTCTTGGAATCCAAGGAACAAATAATACAGTTTTAGTCATCTGCAATTAATCCTGCCAATGTAAATATGCAATGTAATGGAACAAAATAAATGTGCATTGTTGTATGGAGTGTGAGGTTGGGTTCTTTCTTTCATGAAATCAAAGAAGGAAATCCATGGACACAAGGGTGAGAGCAAAGTAATAGAATTAAAGTATAGAAAGAAAAAAAGCAGAGCTCCCAAAGGGGATAAGTTCCAAGAGAGGGATACCTGAGAGTAGCTATTGTCTAGGGGTTTATATAGATCTATAAGGTTTAGGAAGCTAGCCACTTACCCAATCCTGGGTAAGGCATTCAGTGTTCATGAGTTATTCACGTGACCTTTGGTCCAGTCAGGTTACTGTGCCTTTTTTTGGTGGGGGTCTGGGTACCAGGCAGTCAATGTCTCACAATCAGGTATTTCTTTATTTTTTCTCTTTTTTTTCTCTGCTAATACAGGAGTTGACTTGACCTTAATGGGCCTGGGTTGGGTCTGTAGTTCTCAGTCCTGCTATGCAGAAACCTGATTTCAAAGGAGACCTAGTTTCCAGCCTTTCTATTTTAACCCTTTCTTCTACCTCATTAATATTGTATAAACATTGGAGGTAGAACATTTGGGTACTAGCATCAGCTTTTTCACTATTGGCTAAGTAACTTGAAAAAGTCACGTAATCCCTCTTTCTAAGCTTTCTCATAATTAAAATATAGGTAAAACTGTTTGTCCTACTCCATTTATGGAGTTGTTAAAATTAATGAATGGAAGAATATAAGTGAAAATATTTTGAAAACAATACAAAAAGTATTGAGATTAGTGATAGAGGTGATAGTTGAAGGCATATGGTTATATTTCATATATGGTGTGCCTGGGAATAATATTGTCCTCAGCAAGAGAATTGATGTTCATTAGAAGTAATGAATAAGTAAACTGGTATAGCTACTCTGCTATTCAAAGGCCCAAATAACAAATTTACATATACACTTTATGTACTGACTGACAAAAATTTCCTTCCCAAGAACTTGATGCTGCTTATACATAACAATTCAATTTTTTTAGCCAAAAGGAACATAGTATTAAATAGAATGAAGGTTATCTGATTATTGAAAACTTGGAAGCTGGGTTACCTAATAATTTTCTATATTTTAAAAATTTATGTAATTTCATAGAATAGCTCATATTACAGTTTGTCAATACATGAGCTTGAAAATGGAGACTTTTTCTAGTCTGTTCATCTCTTTCTTCTTCCAAGTTTTGAAACAACTGAGATAGGAATCAGAAAAAACAAAAACCCAACAACCACCAATCTTTATTACTCTTAACATCCTGAATTAGTGAATATTGCTATAGATTTATGGTTAGAGAGCTTGCTATTAAATAACCTGATTTGAACCTTTATTTTCTCTCCAGAAGTGGAGGCTTTTCCTTGCAGAAACAAGGCTAGATTTGTTAACTCTAACATGGTAGAAGAGGCCCCAAATCTTGCCTTCTTCAGTCAAGCTGAATCTAAAAGATAGGGACCTAAAGTGAACCCAGTGCACTCAGCTACTTATCCCAAATTAATTAGTTAGATCAGCTACTCTTTCCATGAGAGGAGGGAGTTGGGGGAGAGGCTGAAATACTTCCATGCTTTGCTCTCTAGGGAATAGAATGGGAATTCCTGCTCTAGAAGAAAATATGAAGTGTTTTCAGTGTATTATTATCATCTGTTACCCATTGAGCAAATTCTATCACAGCAGAAACCTAAGCTGTACTACTATAGTTGGCAATATCTACTAAACTCCTAGGAAAAGAGGGCCTTGCCTTTTTTATGTCTGCCAGTCCTCTTAAGTGCTCACACAATGAGCCTGACAGGTGTCTTTGTAAAGAAATCATGAAGTTGCTCAAAAGTTAGTTTTGCTCTTTTAGTCAGGCTGGCCTCTCTCTCTCTCTCTCTCTCTCTCTCTCTCTCTCTCTCTCTCTCTCTCTCTTTCTGTCTCTCTTCTTTTATTCTAGAAAACAACAGTGGTTGATTTCAAATAGAAGGTGATCAGATATTTTAAATGTCTAAGTTGTTGGATCACTATTGGAATGGATGAAAACTATCACAATATTTTAGTGTATGGTATTTATAAATGTCATCATTTTGATGGTCCTACTTTTCTAAGCAACAGAAAATTTACATTTTTTACTTTGTTAGAAAAAATTAAATTATAATTACATTTCATAAACCTTTGTTTAATGCCTATTGTGTGCAAGGCATTATACCAAGTACTATAGAACGTGTAAAAAGAGTAAAATACAACTGGTTTCTATATACCATATCTGAACAATTTCATCCATAGGAATTTATGTTCTGGAAGAAATATACTGAAATAAATTTCAGTATCAGTATCAGATATAAATACATAATAAATTTCAGTATCAGGATCAAAAAAAAAAAAAAAAAACCCAAACAACAGAATAAGTCTTGAACTGGCTAGATTAAAAATAAAGGAAAGAAGACTGCAGTGCTAGGGAATCTTTATAGCTGGATAATAGCACAAACCCAAGTGCCTGTGAGTAAGCTTTGAATAGATGAGTATAGCTTTTGGTTTAAATAGAGAGTATTGATCAAAAGTTTCTCAGGCCTTGGAAGCATGTGGGAGGGAACAAAATGATATGTTATGAATATCTTATCCCTGAGTTTTAAAATGGTATCAGTGGGTTTCTTGTCCTAACTAAATTGAGAGGACCAACCTATTCTATGTACATAAGAATCCCTGTAATTTTAAACCTGACCATCTTTATGCCACAGAGAATTTATATAAACTGAATCACTTTACAGAATAGTACATTCTAATTTCTAGATTTTTTTAAAAAAGTTATCTTTAAGCAAAATTAAAGTCTATATCATCTTTCTATTTAGAACATGTGCCTATCCTAATGAAGCCTGCCTTGAATATGCCAGTAATTGAGTAAAGAAATAATAAGTTCTTTTTTTTTAAATCTTGAAACAAAATCTACTATTTTACAATTTCTGTCCACTAGTCCAAATTCCAACCATTAGGCAAAGATGGTCTAAATCTATGTTCCCCATCTGTAGATGTTCTTCAGATGTTTGGATGTAACTCTTAATTTCTTTCTGTTTTGTGGTGTGGGTTTTCCAGGTTTATATCATAGAAATAATTCTTCTCTGTATTTTATTCATTACCACTGATATCTGACTCTACTCCTCTACAATTTGTTTTTTCTTTTTGGTACTGGGGATCGAACTCAGTTTCACTTTATCACCAAGCCACATCCCCAGCCCATTTTAATTTATTTTATTTTATTTTTGAGACAGAATCTCACTAAAGTTACTGAGAGACTCACCAAGTTGCTGAGGCTGGCCTTGAACTTGTGATTCTCCTACCTCAGCTTCCTAAGTCTTTGGGATTACAAGTGTATGCCACGATACCCGGCTCCCCTACATTAAAAAAATCTTTTATACATTTTTCTTCCAATATGCAATTCTGACTTGGAAGCATCAGTGAGTGTTGAACTTTGTCTGCACAGAGGAACACATAGAATTTGAATGGAGTTCACAAGGGAATGTTGCACAGAGGTTAACTCCACAACCCCTGCTATGTGTAATAAAGGAAACTTTGGAAGCTCATTTTCTTAATATTTAATAGTGAATTAGCACAAAACAATTTGGCTATCAGGTTTTATATGACTAGATCTTATATTTATTCTTTATGGGTCAAAGAAAAAACATTTCCTAATGATTGAGGCCAAAAATTTAATTGTGGAAAGGTATTTCATTGTGGGTGTCATTTCTCACAGGTTTGTGACTATTTATTGCACAGAAATGGACAGAGAATAAGAAATGGACAAATTGAAACAAAAGACAGGTTTCTCATTCACACATTCTTTTTATTTTTCTTGAATTGACATTGCCTAAGAGTTGAAGTGCAAGTATTAATTATAATCCAGAAATGATCATTTTTTTGGTTGTTTTTCAAGAAACCAAACTCTAATTTGAATTATTTTGTAATTGAAACTATTTCCTAATGGATTACAAATCATAGCAAGGTTATTTAGGTGAAAGAAAAAATATTGAAGGTTTCCTTAAAGTCTAGTTATAAGAGATAGGAATATGAAAGATAGTGAATGGGTGTTCTAATTAGTTATGAAAACTATTTGTATTAGCTATGATAATGTATTAGTGATGCCAAGGGTGTTTGATGGAGTGCTGTGCATGAGTAAAAAGGTGTTGCCTGGGGTGCTGGGTCTTTAGATGAACATCCCTGTTAGAACTTCTGCAGCTGACATCTTCCCCAAACATTAGCAACATTCTAACATGTTGTGTCTGGGAAATGGGTAACCAAGCCTTCAGACCCTTCAAAAACTGGAGAGTAGAGTAGTCAGAGTTCATGCCTCAGTGCACCTCAGAGTGACCATCTCATCAAGTCCACACTGAACTCCTATGGAACCTCCCCCACCATTCTTCCACAACCTACAATCCTTCCAGATACCAGCTTGACACTAGTTGTATCTGTAATAAACGAGGAGGAGTGGCAACACGCCATTCCCTGTCACAGACCTGAAAAATTCCATTGAAATCTTTCTTCTGAAAAAGATTCTGACCTCAGGAACACAATATCCTTTGTTCACATTTCTCTCTCTTCTCCCCACTGAAGTTGTGAATTTTAATACTAGACACTCAATATTAAGATATGCAAAACAGAATACAGGGATATACAAATCTTTATTTTATTAACACTGTAAATTCCACTTCCTCAGAATTTCCAATTTTCTCCTGCATAACAGCATAAAGACAGTTAAAGACACTTTTGGTGACATTCCCTTTGTTTAATGAAGCTCGGAGTTATGGGCAAGTGCCTTGAACTGCCGTTATTATCTGCATGAATGAATAAGGGCTGAGGGTCCAGATCTGTGCAAGACTTTTATTGCAAATAGGCACATTGATCATTCATAATCAGACCTACCAGGTCAGCAGTGCTGCAGTGCCAGCAGGCTCTGAAAAAGCTGACCAAGGGAGCGGGAGTGCTCATAGATGAACCTAATATTCAAGCAGAATGAAAGCTTTCTAACATGTTCATCTCTGCTTTCCTGTGATAGAGTGAGAGTGAGAACCAAAACAATTTGAACTGTATGCCATGCTACCAATCACAGAGCCATCCTCTGTCCATCTGAGAGTTCTCCATGTTTCCAGAACCTTGTTTTTCTTCAAGGTACACTCCTTCTCTGTAAAGGTTTGTGCTTCATATTTCCTATTACCATACTATTTAGGATATTTTTGGAGCTGCTTTCTTGTAAAGACATTGTGTTCTTATTTCCCTATTTTCTCACATTTGAAGTCACATTCAAAAGAGAACATTCATAAGACATCACTATTTGAAGCTTCAGAGTGAAAGGGAAACCAAATGCTTCTTTCTTCATAATTTCTTTGGTTAGTAGTAAGTTTTGAAATATATTTTTGAATATATAACATCCTATTTAAAAATTCAATTTTATATAAGTTACTGTACTCATGTAGGCCTAATGAACATATTATTATTATAATCAAACACAGAGTAATTCTTTCACAGCAATGTCTGTGTGTGTGTATTGGATCATCAGCACAATAACATAGTGACAATAAGAAGATGAATGCTTTATTCTAGTCACAATTGGAAGTCCTGGAAATATGTTCATTTTAGGTTTTATGCCTCCTAATTCTTCCCTAAAGAGTAACAAAAATAAGTAAATATTAGTCAGTGAAGGACACAAAGATAGTAGCAGGGAAGTAAAATTTGAATGGTCTCAGATTTTTGAGACTAACAATGTCTGCTGAGAACACCAGAAACTTAATTTGATTTCCTGTGTTCATAGAGAAAAATGATGATGCTATCCCATTGTGTACTGAATGTGCCTTGTTAATTATTTTTATATTGGTGATAGATTTGCAATGATGTAACCACATAAAATAATTCACTTGACCTTGTGACTAGTGACAAGCATATGTCAGATGGCTGATTAGTGGGAGGGGTTTATCAAATCATTTGAATGATGATTCTGTGAGCTTATTAGTAAGATCTCCTAATCAGCTATGCTAAGTGAACACAGGGTATACCAAAGGGTTAAGAAGAAAAATGTGACCAGTTTGTTAATCACTTCTTCATAGACTCAATTCTGGAAATTATTGGAATTCAATTGAGGCTATGATTCTTCTACCATATTGAGAAGTGAGGAGAAATTCTTATTCTAAAATAATCAAAAGTGTATACTGACATATGGAAGTAGTTTTAGATATGTTCTCTGTTGTCAAATAAACTTAAGATCATCCTGAAAGCATCAAAGCCCAGGAAGCTTCAATTACTGATTTATGCTTAGATAAATATTTAGCCAATATTTAAGGTACTAGTAATGTGATAGAAACCACTAATTGGAGGGATAATTGATTAAACTCTAAAATTTTAGAAGTAAAAGGGGTATTATGGTTTAATTATTCATTTTCATAAGTAATCTTGAGGCTCAGACTGGATAAGCATAAGCCACAGATTGTGATCTCCGGAGCAGATAGATATAGAAAGTAAGCTGAAGTATTAAGATAGCATTTTAAAATGTAATTGATTAGCATATGTAAGAAGGCAAAAATATGGAAAAAATGAATGAGGAAATTAAAAAATACAAAACAAAGATAAAAATGCAAGCATATCAATTGGCTATATCATTATATTGTGTATTGCATGCATGTACGAATATGTAACAACAAATCCCATCAGTATGTATACTATAATGCGCCAATTAAAAATGTGGGGAAAAATGCAATCATAATAGCCTTTTGTTTACAGAATTACAACTTTAAAAATTAAGAAGAAAGTAGTTTTATATTTATGCATAATTTTACCACTTGTGATGCTCTTAATCTTTCTTTTTTTTTTAAAGACTTTTTTTTTTTAAGTTGTAGATGGGCACAATACCTTTACTTTAGTGATTTATGTGGTGCTGAGGATCAAACCCAGTGTGAGACAAGTGCTATACAACTGATACACAACCCCAGCCCCTCTTAATCTTTCTTATGGATCTGGTTGTCATTATCCTTCAGAAATTTCCTTCATTGTTCTTTCCTTTCTGATTGAACTTCTTTTTTTTAAAAGATTTTTTTAAACCTTTGTTTTATTTATTTATTTATTTATATGTGGTATTTAGGATCGAACCCAGTGCCTCATACATGCTAGGCAAATGCTCTACCACTGAGTCACAACTCTAGCCCCAAACTGAACTTCTTTTATGCATTTCTTAATAATGCATATCTGTTTTTGGTAGTTTATTTCACTTTTAATTTATGTGAAAATGTTAATATAATTTTTTTACCCTTCAGTGTTTTTAACATGCTTATTTGGGTTTGGATATGAGGTCCCCCCACCAAAAAAACCCTTCCTATATTAAGGAAGAAATATTCAGAGGTGCAATGATTAGATTATGAGAGCTGTAACGTGATCCATCCATCCTAGTGTGAATGGACTGACGGGGTGGTAACTATAGGCAGGTGGGGCATGGCTGGAGGAAGTGGTCACTGTGGGTGTGCCCTGGAAAGCTCATCTTCCCTGTAGCCTCTTCACCCCTTTTATCTCTGCTTCCTGGCTGGCATGAATGGAGTAGCGCTCCTCTACCACACCCTTGTCATCATGATGTTCTTTTTCATCTAGCACTCAGAGCAATGGACTCAGCTGATCATGGACTAAACCGCTGTAATTGTGAGCCAAAATAAGCTTGTACTCCTCTAAGTTGTTCTGGTTGGGTATTTTGGTCACAGCAAAGTAAAGCTAACTAACACAATGCTAATCCAACATATTTTGACTTCCATAATTTCTGATGAGACGTCACCATTAAATTTTATGATATCCTCCCTTTTTCCAAATCCCTTGAAGGAATTTATTTTTTTAGCTCCTTTCAAGATTGTCTCTTTACCTTCGTATACTTATAGCAGTTTGTCCTTGATATAGTTAGGAGAGAATTTCTTTTTAAAAATTATTTATTTATTTAAGTTAGGTATATATGACAGCAGAATGCATTTTGATTCATTGTACACGATTGCAGCACAACTTTTCATTTCTCTGGTTGTACACAATATAGTGTCACACCATATATGTGGTCATACATGTACCTAGGGTAATGATGTCCATCTCATTCCACCATCTTTCCTGACCCCATGCTCCCTCCCCATCCATCCTCCCCTTTGCCCAATCAATGTTCCTCCATTTTTCCCTTCCCCCTCACTCCCATTAAGGATCAGCATCCAATAATCAGAGAGAACATTCGGCCTTTGGTTTTTTGTGATCGGCTTATTTCATTTAGCATGATATTCTCCATCCATTTACCGGCAAATACCATAATTTTATTCTCTTTTAATGCTGAGTAATATTTCATTTTGTATATACCATGATTTCTTCATCCATTCATCTATTAAAGGGCATCTAGGTTGATTCCACAAATTAGCTATTGTGAATTGAGCTGCTATAAACATTAATGTGGCTGCATTACTATAGTATGCTGATTTTAAGTCCTTTGTAGACTGAGGAGTGGGATAGCTGGGTCAAATGGTGGTTCCATTCCAAGTTTTCTAAGGAATCTCTGTACTGCTTTCCAGATTGGTTGCACCACTTTGCAGTCCCACCAGCAATGTATGAGTGTGCCTTTTCCCCCACATCCTCATCAACACTTATACTTGTTTATATTCTTCACAACTGCCATTCTGACTGGTGTGAGATGAAATCTTAGTTTTGATTTGTATTTCTCTAATTACTAGAGATGTTGAACATTTTTCATATATTTGTTAATTGAATGTATATCTTCTTCTGAGAAGTGTCTCTTCAGCTCCTTAGCCCATTTATTGATTGAGTTGTTTGGGATTTTTTTAGTGTTAAGTTTTTTGAGTTCCTTATATATCCTGGAGATTAATGCCATATTTGACATGCATGTGGCAAAAATTTGCTCCACAAATGTAGGCTCTCTCTTCACATATCATTGATTATTTCTTTTGATGAGAAGAAACTTTTTAGTTTGAGTTCATCCCATTTATTAATTCTTGATTTTATTTCTTGTTCTTTAGGAGTCTTGTTAAGAAAGTCAGGGCCTAATCTGACGTGAGAACTCAAACTATCATTATTTGCTAATGAAATGATTCTATACTTAGAGTATCCAAAAAACTTCACCACAAAACTTCTAGAATTAATAAATGAAATCAGCAAAGTAGCATGATATAAAATCAATGTCCATAAATCAAATGAATTTCTATACATCAGAGATGAATCCTCTGAAAGAGAAATTAGGAAAACTACCCCATTTACAATAGCCTCAAAAAGCAAAAACAAAAACAAAAAACAAACAAACAAAACCTTAGGAATCAACAAAAGAGGTGAAAGACCTCTACAATGAAAACTACAAAACACTGAAGAAAGAAATTGAAGAGGACCTGAGAAGATGAGAAGATCTCCCATGCTCTTGGACAGGCAAAATTAATGTTGTCAAAATAGCTATATTACCCAAAGCGCTATACAGATTCAATGTGATTCCAATTAAAATCCCAACTTCATTCCTTGTAGAAATAGAAAAAGCAATCATGAAATTCATTTGGAAAAAATAAGAGACCCAGAATAGCTAAAGCAATCCTTAGCAAGAAAAGTGAAGCAGGAGACATCACAATACCAGACCTTAAACTATACTACAAAGCTATAATAACAAACACGACATGGTATTGGCACGAAAACAGACTTATAGACCAATTGTACAGAATAGAAGACACAGGGACAAACCCACATAAATGCAGTTGTCTTGTACTAGACAAAGGTGCTGAAAGCATACATTGGAGAAAATGTAGCCTATTCAACATGGTGTTGGGAAAACTGGAAGTCCAATGCCGCAAAATGAAATTAAATCACTATCTCTCACCATGCACAAGATTCAGTAGATCAAGGACCTAGGAATTAGACCAGAGACCCTGTGCCTAATAGAGGAAAAAGTAGGCCCAAATCTTTTTATTTATTTTTATAGGCATTTATTAAACTTCCTGAATCTGTAAATAATGTATTCTACCAAATTGGTAAAATTTTTCAAATTGTTTTTCTTCCTCTTTTCTTTCTGGAATTCCAATCATATACAGGTTAGACAAATTCAATTCAAAGATTCAGTTCTTTTTTTTTCTTGTCTTCTATTGTTCGTTTTTTTTCGTTCTCTCTGTTCTTTGTATTGGAGAATTTCTATTGATGTATTTTAAATTCACTGTTTTTTTTTTCCTCCAGTAATTTCATTGCTGTTGAGCTCATCTAGCTAATTTTATGGATTCTTCCTTAATGTACAGTTGTTCTACCACCTTTGGACTTTATACATATTAAGCTTCCTGTGAACAATTGGGGAATGTACTCAGATTAGAAAAGCATTAGACTCAAATTCTATATACTTTATCTATCAAGGGCAGGTTCTCTTTGATTTCATCCTGTGGTTTATACCATACAGTCAGTGATATTTGGACAATTTATGCTCTGGTTTTTAATCTGATTCCTTCTGTGTGTGTGTGTGTGTGTGTGTGTGTGTGTGTGTTTAATTGGCAGGATTTCCCCATTTAATTTCTAGTTTATTTTCTTAGATTGAGTTCTGGTGTCTGAAACCTTCAACCAGTACTCTTTTTTTTTAAACTTATATTATTTACTTTAGTAGTGAGAGTTGGGAAGGCCAGAATATTTGACAAAGTCAAAATTCATACTCCTTTCATATACAGCTTTTACAAAAACTAAACTCCTTTTCTACTTCTATTTTTGAATGTTTTATGGTACATTTAAATAATTATTTTTATTTTATTTTACCAAATAAAAGTATTATTTATGGAGTGTTTAATGTCTATATCAGTTCTCAACCATTTTTGCTTTCCTGTACTGTTTATAAATAGTGATGTTCAATGTCATTGCTTTTTCTTTTAATCCAAGACTCTCTGCTCTCCATCTTTAACATATTAAACATTTCTTGCCTTATGGCATGTCTTTTGTTGTTTTTTGTTTGTTTTCCAGAACATTTTTAATTTATTCTTTTTCTCCTATCATGTCAGAAAATTTTGAATGGGAGTGGCGACAAATATGAATACCCACAATGATTCTGTCTTCTCAAAATTTTGAATATTGTGTCAACTTTAATTTTTTTCATCACTCAGTTTGTTTTACTAAATAATCAATATATTTTGAATTATTTTTCAAAAAGTAAGTTAAAATTAAAAAAATATGTAATTAAAGTAAAAAAAAAATTACTTGAATTTATTTGGGACAGAGTTCAAACTAATTGACATATTCCTCAATTTGTTTCCTTGGATATATTTAAAAAATGCATTTGCCAGAAAGTTGTCATTCCTATTTGTATTCTGGGTTTCATTTTCAGGTCTCATGTACCCATCTAGATATAAACTTCTTATGATATGGGCTTTGCATATCCAGAGAAATAACTCCAGGGCCTTGGCAGTGTTGATTAGAATTATACATTTATTTTACCCTTCTCTAATTTACTCTAATGGCAACAGATGAAGTATGATTTTAATCTCTAAGTTTGAGCACTTCATCTCGATCAAAATTTTCTTAAGAAGACTGTATTAAAAAGGATAGATATTTTTCCTACTAGTTCACCAGTATGTAATATCCACATCTTGTTCTTGTTGTTTTTGAATAGAATTAAACACTCTCCATTGAAAACTTCCCTTTGCTAAAAGCCATTTTAACATAATACATTTAATTTAAGAATGCAGGTAATTCTTTTGTTGTAATTTTGTAGGATTTCAAGATACATTTACAACAGGATTTGTAAGATGTGATTATTAGGATTTTATGACAGAATTAAGTATTTGTTTACTGTATGTAACCATGATATGCCAATTGCTTTTTAATCTAGTTCTAATAAGTGAACAATTTATTGCCACTAACACCTATAAAAATGACACAATGAGGAGCCCTAAAAAATTTGAGATTAGTTAGTTGAACGCTTTGCTTTGTATGTGAATTATAATCTTCACAGAAATAGATAAGAGATATATACAAGCAATTATGACCCTGTACAGTATTTTATTTATGAAACACTAAAGAATATGGCTATATATTTGTAATTAAGTTACTGATTGAGTGCTATGTAAATAGTAATATATTATCTTAATGCTTCATAAATGATAAGAATTGAAAGAATTATATAGAAACAATGCTACCTTATCTTTGTTCATAAAGTTATTTGATATATTTTATTCTTCCATATCATTTACTATCATTATATTTTAGGTAGGGCTGTAGGGGCACATTAATAATTTCTAAAAACATTGAGATGAAGTTTTTTGTTCACAGTTATGAATTTGTGATATGATCTGACAATTCAAGTTATTAATTTAAGAATTGTACACTGAATGTACATGTCTTTCTTGAGGAATTCAGTATTGTTTTTTCTCTTTTATATTTATATCATTTACAAATATTGCATTACAAAATTATAGTAATAATCAAAATAAGGAAACATTTATTTAATGCTGCCCTCTTTACAAATAGCCTGGAAATTGTTATTGTAGATTATCAAATATTCCTAATTCTTTCCCTTCTGCATGTATGGTAAGATTAGACTTACTTGTCCCCTTTAATAGTAAGCTTGACAATGTAACTTGTTCTAAACAAGTGATTTTTAATACTTCCTTGAGAAAACCCTAAGAACCTATTCATGATTTGCTGTTACTTTATTCTTGTTGCAATAATCTTAAAAGTATATTTGAAAGGGCTGACGGTTGTAGCTCAGTGATAGAGCTCTTGCCTAGCATGTGTGAGTCACTGGGTTTAATCCTCAGCATAGCATAAAAATAAGTAAAATAAAGTTATTGTGTCCATAGAAAAAGTATATTTGAATATTACATTTCTATCAACTCATTGAGAGGCTGTGATAAATAGATCAATTGCAGACTCATGGTGAAAGTGAAATACACTTTTACATGATAAGCCATGAGATTTTTGTTTGTTACCTCATTGTTTGGTTTCTAGCCTACTGATAGATACAAAAACTGGTACCCCAAAGGAAATATCAAAATATGTGAAACAGGTTTAGCTTTCTGGTGGAAGACAGAGATGAAACTATTTTTGGATGCTAGATAATAATCACGGTTACCTCTTTTAATTTCCTGTTCGAATACTAAAGGATTCTTTCTATGTTTTGGAAGTTAGTTTTGTTTATTGTTTTTTCCTTTTAAAAGACATACTAATGTAATTATGGTAAGATTTAGCCACTGAAGTAAAATTCCTACCTGTGGTAGATTTTGTGAGAGACAGAAATGACTTAAAAATCTGAATTAAACCATACTTCTTATTCAAAAGTAGTGTCTTCTGAGTCCCAGGCAGTAGCTCAGGCCTCAGGCTGTGAAAGAGTCAAAGTTGGGACTGAACTACCAGCTGACAAGTTCCCAGGTTGGCAGGAAGCAGAGTGTCTCTGCCCAATCCTAGGGACCTTGGAGTCTGGCAAGGATACCTTCTCTCTGGTCTCGTTTATACTCACTTCTAGGGCAGCACAGAGCCTTTTAAGCTAGGACCTGTTGGAAAAAAAGAAAAACAAAACAACAACAATAAAAATAACAGAGGCAGGAGGAGAAGCTGTGAAGGTTGACCTTGGAAAATTAGAGGACCATATCTTCAACTCCTTTCAACCTTCCCAACCCTACCCCTCATCCTCAAAGCACTTGCCAAACTTCAGTGAATAGCCAAGAGTCTGAATAAATAGTAAAAATCTCCCAAATAGTATGTATTGGTAGAGAAGAAGGCAAGAGTAGAAAGTCCCAGCACATCCGTAGAAAAGCCTGGTGAAAAAACCACCTGGGCCCACAACCAGGTATGGGAGGGTAGCAGGAATTTTTGCCTGCCAGATTGAAAACAAATACATTCAGGGCTCAAGTCAGCCATACAGGAAAATAGAACCACCCTCTTCCCCAAAATTGAAGGGAATAAATCACTAAAAAATTTGCAGAAACCAATGAAATAGAAACCAAGTAAATTAACTAACTTTATATAATAGCTCCTCCTAAAAAAGTTTAAAAAAATTGTGGAATTAAAAAAACTAATTTTTAAAATAATATGCATGATATATTTCTTATATTAATTAAACATCAAGTATATTATAATATTATATACCATTTATTATTAAATATGTAAGGTATGTAGAAAACTGAATATTAGTGTAACAAAACAATGGTGGTAGTTGCCTTTGGGAAAGAAAGAAAGCAATGGGATTGAGAAGGGAAATAAAAGGTCTTAACATTATTGATACAGATGTATTACTGCATCTGAGGAACTGTGAAAATATGTTAACAATAGTTACTTCTGGATGGTGGGTTTTGAAGTACTTGTTAAATTATTTTCACTTAAATTTTATAAAAAATTTGGTAAAAAGTTAATATTTGGAAATATAAAATATATGCAAAATATATATGTATTAAAACATTAAAAGTTGTAAAAGGAAATCAGTGCAATCTAAAAGAAGAGTGATTTAAAAAGAGCAAGAAAGACTTGAATATATAAGGAATATATTTTGAATGACGTATTAATGAGGATGGGGATGACAGGAAAGATAGGTTGCTATTATTGATGCCCTATATTCAATCCATATCCCCAAATCCTGTCAACTCTGTTGTATCTTTTCCATAGCATATATCACCATGTACATACTCTGAATTTTGCTTTTTTCAATGTCTCTCTCTTCCCATTAGAATTTAAACTCCTTGAAGGCAGAGACTTTTATTTGTTTAGTAACTATTATATCCTCATACTACAAAGTTCAGAAACATGGCAGGTGTCAATAACTGTCAGGAGGAATGTATGTATGAATTTTCCAGACAGAAGCTATAATTTTGATGATTGACTGGATTGAGAAGAGAAAGGAGAGAGGTAGGGACGATACATTGATAACTTTTGAAATTTTAAGCCTGGATAACCAGAAGAAAGGGAGACCTTATTTCATTAATAGTGGACTGATTTTTCTTTTTAGTGTTTTATTTCTGATGACATAAGTAATAAATATTAGGTCATTGTAGAAAATTCAGGAGAGTAGAAGAATGGAGAAAAAGATAAAAAATCATCACTTGGATGTTCATTACTGATTTTTGTCATAGTGCAGTTGGACTGAAATTATACTCTCTTCATTTTATGTCTTTCTTTTTAACTTAGCATTCTACTATTAACACTTTTTCATGTAATCACTTGTTTTCTTGTGATTCCATTTATAATGTCAGGTTATTTTTCACTTTATAAAACAATTTTTGCATTTCCTATTAAATATATGTAGTGTCCATTTTTCACTATTACAACTAATACTTCATTGAACATCTGTGTGCATAATTCTTTATTTATATATGATTATTTTCTTATTCTTAGATATAAAGTTGGGAAGAGATAAGGCTCTTATCTTTTATTAATTTAAGAATTGTACACTGAATGTACATGTCTTTCTTGAGGAATTCAGTATTGTTGCCAAACTGTTTCCCAGAAAAAAATTTTCATTGCACTCTGAACATGGAATACTTCTGAGCCATTGTTTTGTTCCAATGGTTTATACATTCCTCAGTCAGTATCACACAAATTTAATCATTATTATGATTTTATACAATGTTCTAGTCCTTGGTAAGTTTTTTCTTCATCAGTCTTCCTTTTCAGTAGTTTTTAAATTTACTTTAAACATAATTTTTTCATCATAAAAATACATAAATCCCACTGGCATTTTGACTAAGAGTACATTAATTGCAAAGATTACTTTGGGTAGAATTATCTACTTTATAGTCTCAGTGTTCCCATTTAGGAGAAGATTAATTATCTCCATTTATCCAAGTTATCTTCTATACTTCTCTTTCTTCATATAAATTTTACATATTTCCTGATAATGTTATTCCAAAGTATTTTATGACTTTTTTTCTGTTGTACTACATTGCATCTTTACTAATTTTAACTACATTATCAAAACAACATAATATAATTTTTTACTTTAAAATTAACTGCGATTTTAAAAATGGAATAATTTTGCTAATGTTGATGCATATCAATTATTGATAATAAACTGTTGAAAAATATATTATTTAGAATAGGACTTATTTAAAGTAGAATTTTTAACTACTGTCAGCCATTTTTATATAATATTTACTTCGTTTAAAATTTTTTCTTGGGCCAAAATGCAACTAGAATGATTTCTGGTTTCAGTTCTTCAGGCTCTCACAGATACTTGGTGCCTTCACTTCTCATGAACTTCTCTTGGCCTTTTGTTTTTTACTGTAGAATAATTTCTAAATATTTTTCCTCCACATATCTTTTTTTACTGGAGGAAACAGGAGTACAAATAACTTTATCCTACTCACAAGGATATTCTCGGAAAGACACATGCCAGAACTCTATTTCTTTTAGTTTAGCTCACTGAATAAATAATGAACCAAGCCACCATTGTTTCCTATCAAAATACCTTGTTCAACATGAAACTAACCCACTGAAATGTGAAAGCAGTTTATTTTGCATCATGCTGGTGAATCTTGAATCTTTAAAAATTCTTAAAGATAATCCATGTTGACACAAGACATGATCAGGAGAGTAATCATCGTGTGAGATAGTGTAGAACCCATGTTCTCCCTCAATCAAAGGTATAAACCAGCTTTGTGTGTGTGTGTGTGTGTGTGTGTGTGAAAGAGAGAGAGAGAGAGAGAGAGAGAGAGAGAGAGAGAGAGAGAGAGA
>NW_026000119.1:6396560-6437863 GCF_001458135.2 Marmota marmota marmota | reverse complement strand
AGAGAGAGAGAGAGAGAGAGAGAGAGAGAGAGAGAGAGAGAGAGAGAAGGAGAGAGAGAGAGTATTTAGCATCCAGAATTCTGATCCAGCTATCTGTGCTGTCCCCAGGAAGACCAGGCCTTTCCGTATGCCCAAAAGTGTGTAGGTATGAAGTATTTTCCAAAGTCCTAGTGCAGATCATATACTATTTATGTTTGGTTGTCATTTGTAAAAATACAGATCTTCACTGGGGAGAGAAGACATGATATGTAGGAAGAAAAAAATGAAGAAAATCTGAAACGTTACAACAACTGTTAATCCAATGGGACGTTTAGAATACAGATTAAAAAAGAAAGAAGAAGAAGAGTAAGGATGCAAGTATTAATATTGAGTGTCTAACATTATGCTTTGTTTCCTTCTTTTGTTGTGATGCTGGGGATCCAACTCAGGGCTTCACATATGCTAGGCAAATGCTGTACCTTTTAGATACATTCCCAGATTTTAAGCAATTGGTATATTTGAATAATGATATTTGATAAACAATATAATTACTAAAAACATTAAAAAAACTTTTTAAAGTGATTAGTGGTTTGTGGATCCTGGGTTAAAATGCAGTTTTCTATTCCTAATCAAATTCCTAAAAATGTCAAGAAAATTATAAACAAAAATAAAATAATACTTAATTTTGACTAAATATTACCAATGTTATGCAAAAATTCTATTTTAGAAATATCTACAAAATATTTTCTTTAAAGTTCATTTTACCTGATTCTTGAAGGTTGAAAAATTCTTTCTTTTTTTTGCAACTGAGATTGTACTTTGTTGAAGCTCAAAATACTATTGAACAAGACTTTCTTAAAGACCACTTAAATAACCATACATGCTGCCATTGAAAATGTATTTTTTGAGGAACTTGGGCTTTCATTTGTTACTTCAGTAATCATATATAAACATTAGTGATAACCATTTTAACCATTTCTTCCTACTACCACACTGTTTTCTTTTAATGTAACACTGTTTTATTAGCATTTTATTTTAACATAACACTGTTTTATAAGCATAATATAACACTGTTTTATTAGCATATATCCTTAAAGCAAATGGGATATTTAAAACTAGAATTTTAAAAACTGTTGCCAGATATCAAGGAACCAGACCACCCTTGTCCGTTCAGTGTGAAATATGATAACTATAGTTAATAATACTGTATGTATACTTGAAATTTGACAAAATAGATATTAAATGCTTTTACCACACATAAAAATTGATAACTATGTGATATGACAGATATGTTTATTAGCTTGATTGTGGTATCCATTCATAATATATATTCATGTTGTACAATGTAAATATATATAATTTTATTTGTCAATTAAATTCCAGTAACCCTGGAATAAATTTTAAATGAATGCCAAGCTGCCTTCCAAAAATAAAAAAATTAGTATAAAAATAAATAGATTCATAAGGTAAAATAAATAAATAGAAATTGGCAAGTGGGAGCACTTATATAAAGGTTCCATACATTATGTGGAAGCTTTACATTTAAAAATTTAAATGAGTTCAGCTAATTGTTAAGAAATTATTTCAAAAATGTCTAATAATTCAAAAGAAAAATTGGCAAAGAATATTACACAGTGATTCACTGAATAGAAAATAGAGATGTTTCTTAAGTATATGAATGGATATTATCTTTTATTCGTGCATCCTAAAGGAAATAAAATTAAGGCTACACTCAGATTATCATTCTTCATTTTATATTGGCAAAGGTTCAGATTTATATCAGTGATGCAATGTAGGAAGACATTTTCCTGTCTCAGAATTTAAATTTATACAAACTACATGGAGGGCAGTTGGGCAGTATTTGATCTATAAATGCACATTCTAATTGTGCATTACTTTATTTTGTTGCTGAAACTGTTATATCTTTGATCATTCGGAGCTTGTGTTCTTATTTAACATATTACCATCTTTTTTTTTTTGGTGGGGGGATGTGTGCATGTGTGTATGTGTAAGCATTTTTTTACCTTCTGAAACTAAAAGATATTCCAGTGTCATTTTGTGTATCACCTACTCCAGTTCTACAATCAGCCATTATTTCAAGGATCCATGCATGGACTTTTTATTGAAGAATGGTATTAAAAGTGAAGTTCTGGGTGCAAGAGGGGTTCATTGCTACTGGGGTGTTACTTATTTTAGGACCTTTCAGTTGTCAAAGCAAAGATAATTACAAAGCTAATTTTCCAAATATACTATGACAGAATAAATCATAGAATCACTATGGTATAGTGATTAATTGCACAGTCTCTGGAACTATAATGCTTGGATTCTGGTCTTGGCTCTATTGTTTACTAAGTGTGTGATTTTAAACATATTGTGTAATCTCTCTATTTTTCAGTCCTCCCCACCACTCCCCATAAACTGAGAGTTATAGTACCTCCTAATTGTTTTGAAAATGAAATTAGTTTACATGTGTTTGGCATAGAGTAAGAACTTAATCATCATCATCATCATCGTTGTTCTAGTCTTTTTCTCTCTCCATGCTATGGATTTATTTAAAAAGTGTCCTCTGATCTTCCTCATCTCTCTTCCCCCAGCCACCCAGAATAGCAACAAAATCTTTCTGAAGGGAAGTGTAGTGGCAGGGAAGGCCTTTGTAGCTTTTTAAATTTCAGAGACATTAAAATAATGAAGTGAATTATCCAAGAAAAGAATTTACCCAAGAAGTTGAGGGAAGAGTGGCCTAAACCCAGAGGATATTAGATGCTGGGACAGGCCTATTACTGAGTGACCTATTGAACCTACCATCTAAACCAGGCTCCATTTTGCAGCCCATATACCACAAAACTAAATGTGTTGGCTCTGCTTGGGGGATGGGAGGGAGGGTTGTGTGTTCCACATAGGATGGACACATAACCAATGTTCATTGGAGCACAACATCTTGAAAGGCTGGGGCATCTATCCTATGGGAATGGTTTTAAGATAACAGGAAAGGACATCACCAGCTACTGGGCTTTGGGGAAAAAAACCAATGCCACCAGCAAGAACTATCTGCTAACATAGGACTATATTGTCCTACTAGCAAACTAAGCAAGTGAGAGACACTGCAGACAGAACTACCAAGTAGACAGAGTAGAAAACCAGCATCTTAGCAAAGTATTGAGTCACTGTATGAAGAAATGGTTGATTACTGACTAAAATATTTCCCTTATGATACACCTAAGTTTTTTAAGACTCCCATTTATTACTAGAAAAACAAAGGGTATCCCCAAAGAATGACTGATTGGAATTCTTGTAGACTTGACAGTGGAAGTATATGACATGAAAAACAAACATAAATGGAAGGTTTCTTTCATCCAAGCATTATGTATTACTTTTAGTAAAATATGGACATACATATTTTAGGCAGATGTAAAAGTCAATATGTGTAGCACTTACCTGTATAGATAGTCAAATTGGACTCTCATTTGGCTTTCTCCAAAGCATTGTTATTTCTAAGTTACATTGTTATTTCTAAGTTATTGCTCAGTGGGGAGTGTAATGCAAATATTTTTAGATGAGTCACCTCCTTTTATGAATGGTTTCTTAATATTTTGACTTTCTGGTTGGGAGTCTGCCAAAGCAAAGGGTGTATCATAGACTATCAGAGGATGGAAGGGGTAGGTATAGGATATCTTACTTTTGTATAAACTGGTCAGGCACCTATCTCTAGGTGAAAGCATCAGGGATTCCACTATTTCAATAATCTATATTTTATTAGTGTTTTATGGTGGGGATCATGTTGACATAATCATACATGCATGGAATATAATTTGCTCCATATCAGCCCCTAGTGGTTCATTTTCCCCTTCACTTCTTCCTTCCCAATAATATTTTCTTAGTTCTTGTAAATATTTTTAAATGGGAAAAGATTTTTTTTTCATTTTAGCCAAATATCCTTTCATTTTTTTTAAAAAAATTCATTTTGGAGCATTGTTTACCATTACACTGTCAGGTCAAATTTTATTGTTCTAGTCACTGTTTATTCTCTTTTTGACAATATAAGAGCAAAATTTTAGTTTGATATGGGTGCCACAAGTTTTGCACATAAATATTTAAATATGCTCCTAGGGAAGACATTGCTAGACCATCCAGGTGCCCTGATATCCCATGGGCAACTCTGTTGCAGGGCCATATAATCTTGTAAAAGCCTGTACAATTCTGTTTGTTTGATTGACTTCTTTGGGACAAGAATGTAGCCTTCAAGAATGTAGCCCTCTCATATTCCACAATCTACACATACTATTTAATGCTTCACAAGTTCAATAAAGTAATAAATCAGTTTGGTTGATATGCATGGTCTCATCAGTATAAAAATCATGTCTCTTACAGGGAGGTTTTGACATTTGATTTAATTTCTGTCCTCAACACACAATCAGTCTTTAAGTGAAAAGTGCTATTTATATGAAATTTAATGCAGAATTTTATATATATATATAGTCTTTCAGGTATGCTGTAGTATAAATGTAAGGAGATATTATTCATTGAACAGGGGTTTATTTCCAAATAGTACTGTGTTGGGGGAACATAGAGCACCCTTTGTACACAATTTCAAAACTTTATCCTTCAGCATTGACCAAATTATAGTGGAGATTGATTATATTCATTTGAAAACCCATCTGTTCATGCCAGATAACATTGTATTTTAATGGATATAGTTTGAAACAGACTGAGAAGAATGAAAGTTCACTTGCTATCTTTAATCTATTTATGATTTCACCCCAGAACATCCATATGAAACTGAATTACCTAAAGATACAGGTCTCTTTTTTATGTATGCCTGTAAACTACTAGGATGAGTAGGAATTAGCTAGTCTAAGAGGATATAAAGGAATGTATATCCCACTAAAATAATGTGTATGAAGACTTTAAGAAAGAACACATATATTTAAGAAGCACAAATTCTATACATTTTCAAAAGCTCAGTTAAAAATATTTTATGAAAAATCAGAAGTCTATTCAATACAGTGGCAAATAGTCTTGGATTAGAAGAAATACTTTGAAATTCTAATACCATTCATGATTCATTTAATCAATAATTTCATAATGACCATATACTGTACATATCTCATATTGTACCAAATTATAGTAACTCCAATTAACAAGATACAGATGCTACTCTCAAGAAATTACAATCTAATTAGTCTACTAGGAATATAAAAAGACTCGTACAAGATGCCTTACCATCTCTTAGGCAGATGAAGTTATATCAATCTTAATGCCTAAATTTGGCAAAAGATTTGTTGCTTCAAATTTAACTTGGGGACCTCTGTTTTTTTTTCTAAGCCTCCTGAGATAGTTGGGAATTCCCAAGAGTATCTCATATGTGTTTATGGAATCCTGTAGTGTTTACCTTTGGGATCCTGCAAATGTCAGGTGCCTGACATTGTCACTGCTTATTATACCCTGCCTGATATTCAATGTCCTGTATTCTTGACCTTACAGTTTCTCGAGTCATCATATTGCCACTGGGTTGGTGTGTGTGCTATTTTCAGCAGAATGTGAAAAATGCCCTGAGCCCAATCTCTATGTTGCACTTCATTACCTGAACTACCAAGTAGTACTGCTTATGCCCTATGTCTCGAAAAGTGATGTCAGATCCAGCCCCTGAGGACAGGCTGAGGAAGAGACACATATTCTATTCTCCATCTCTCTCTCTCTTTTTCTGTCCTTGCTAAAAAAATGTTTTTGCATGGAACTCTATCCCCCAATACAAATAATTCATACAAATAGATGCCTGTGAACCTCTGGCTAACTGTTCAGCGGACACAGGAATATTCCACTGTGCAAATAAAGAGGAAATTACAATTGTCTGTGATAAATGTTAAGATTAACTTCCCATGCTTTTGGGGGAACACACAGGAAGTATGCTGTACCCAGGCTCAGGGAAGTGAGAGTGGGGAGATAGAAGGCTTCTGAAAGACAAGACAATAAAACTAAGAGCCTAAGAACAAATGAGAATTAGCTAGGCTAAGAAGATATATGAGAGTGTATGTGCAGCTATTATGAAGATGCGAAAGAGGAACACATTTACTTGCAAATATAAAATCATACACTTCTGCCAAAGACCAGTCCAAAAATCTTTATAAAGCTTCTCTTTTTTGTATTCATCTATTTATATTCCCTTTTGGCATTTATAAGATTAGACCTTCTATTATAATTATTTGTGAGCATATCTGTCACCCATTACTAAGAAGATAAGCTCATTGTGAGTCCCACTAAATTATTTTTCACATACTGAACATTACTAATCACAATGGCTTGAATATAACAGGTGCTTAATTAAAAGCAATATGCTGGAAGTGGCTGAAAGTGCTTGGGATAAGTAAACACATGTTTCTTGAACTAATGGATTGGCATCAATGATTCAGATGAGTAATAGGAAGCACCCTGTTTCTAGATTTTAAAAGGAAAGGCTGGACAAAATCTTTATTCTCTGTTGGAATAACTTATTAGCTCTATTGTTACCGAAGCGCTCGTGAAATAGTGAGCAAGAGAATAACCATTTGGTTCTTTATACTTGTTACTTTACTCACCTTTACTAAATACGTACTTGGACCAGATATTATTTTTTACTTTAAAAATTAAGTGGCTTGCACAAAATGCTGTGACATATGTGGAAAGTTTAAAGACTAATAACAAAATAATATGTGCCTACCACATAGCTGAAGAAGTAGAACATAACTAAACATAAAGAAAATGTACTTATCCTAAAAAAAGTCAAAGCAATGTGGACTGCTGGATCCTCCTTCATTTCTGGGAAAATTTCAGAACTAAATTATAGCTGAAATTACAGACAAAATAATGGGATAGAGAAGATCAAAGCAATGTGTCAACATACTGTCTCATTAGGGAAAAATTTAAATGGGCTTTAAGGTAAGCCCATCTGTTACAAAAGGAAATGTAGGAACTATGACATAAAAAAAAAAACAGAACACTTAATCTACACAATGGAAAGCAGGACTGACAAAAAGAAATATAAAGAAGGTACAGAAAATTCAAAATATTTTAAAAATGATAGTAGCATTAGCTCCTAAAATAATAGAAATCATAATACATGTAAATGGGTACAACTGGTCAATGAACATTGGGTTTCTAAGATTTGATTTAAAATATCCACAACATATTTTCTACAAGAGACACAATTTTAAACATTGTCAAAAGAATATTGAACATAAAAGCATGAGAAAAGATATTGTTGGTTCCTCATATCCACAAGTTCTGCATCTAGTGATTTAGGCAACCATGGAATGAAAATATTAAAAATGAATTGCATTTATACTGAACATGTACAGACTTTTTCTTGTCATAATTATCTATACAATATAATACAGTAACTATTATATGCTAAGTAATATAGAAATGATTTAAAATATATAGGATGATGCATGTAGGTTAAATGCAAATACTCTGCTGTTTTATATAAGGGATTTAATCATCTGAGGATCTTGGTATCATAAGAGATCTGGAACAAATTGTATACTTAAGAAAGGAACAACAGATTAGGAAGGGCAAGTATATACCTACGTATAAATCCCAGAAGGTATGAAGAGTATAAACAAAAGTATAAAAAAAGAAAGAGCAGGTTAATAAAAGCTTTCAAGTTCACATAGTGAACTTCTTCACATCCCTTTCCTTCCCTACCTCCCCAGAGATAACCACTACTTCAGATTTTATGTTTATTATTAAATATGATAATTTATGTGTAAGTTTTATATTGCTGTATAACAGATTATCACAAACTTAGTGGTTTAAAACAACATATTTACCATCTCATAGTTCATGTGCATAAAGATTATGGGTATGCCTTAACTAGGTCCTCTAGTCCCAGTTTGAGAAGGCTGCAGTTGAGGTGTCCTTGGCTGAGATGCATTTTCTTTAAAGGTTCCATTGAGGAAATATCTACTTGCAGCTCTCTTAGGCTGTTAGCAGAAATCATCTTCTAGTGGTTATAGGACTGAGGTTCTGGTTTTCTTTTGCGTATGGTGCTGAGGATTGAACCCAGGGCCTTGTGCATGCAAGGCAAACACTCTACCAACTGAGCTATACCCCCAGCCCCCAAGGTTCTAGTTTTCTTGCTGACAATAGGCTTGGGGATGCTCTCAGCTTTTGAAAGTTCCTTGCTTTGTCATAGACTCGTTCACAACATGTCAGTTTACTTCAGGGCCAGAGGGAGAATATCTTGCTTCAGTCTGCAAAATGATTGTGAGAGTCATATCCCCTCATCTTTGCAATACTCTATTGGTTATAAGCCCACACTGCAAGGGATATTATACAATGGTGTGACTCATTGGAGTCATCTTAAAGTATGTGCAAAATTTACATGGATTTACTTAAATTTTCACCATATATTATGTATTTATCCTAAGATACTATTTATATTGTATTTATTTTTGAATTTTATATAAGTGGGATTATCCAGTGTAGATTAAAATTTGCAATTTGATTTTCTACTCCTAATTATTATTATTTTAAAATTTTCCATAATTATTTTTGATTCACTCATGTTTATATGTCCCACTGTCATTTTAATTTTCACAATTATAGTCAATTATAAAACTGACACAAAATTGATTTATAATTCTACCTTTGATAAAATTTGGTGTTCACTTTTTGCTGTTATGAACAATATTGCTGTAAGCATTCTTGTTCATGTTTTTGCTATAAATGTGTAAGAATTTTTCAAGGATTATAATCCATTCTTTATACAGTAATCTTTTAAGAGCATAATTAAGCTTAAAACACTCCAGTGACATCTCATTGTACTTTGAATGAAGTCTAAATCCTTACTGTGGTTTACATGGCCTCTGTCCATATTTGTGACCTCATCTTGGACTAATCTTACCCTTTCCCCCATATTGTTCCACAATAACCATTTCTTTTTCTTAATATTCAAAGTCTTCCATTCCTTTTTGTCTAGCTTGAATGCTTTTCCTAGGTCATTGAATATTGACCCCATCTTAGTACCATGACTTGATTCACATATTAACGGAGCTGCCTTTTCTATCTACCAAATTCACAGTAGCTTCCCTCACACTCTCAACCATGTAACTGTTGATTTTTTTTCATATACTCCATTCAAATGATATATTTCTTGAATTTATTCACTACCAATGTGCTTATTTCCATCTTTTGAATGTAACTTTCTTGAGAGCAAGGATCTCTTTCTACTACTTCTCTTACAGTCACAGATATACCTAGACAAGTGGCTCCCATAAAGTTTTCAAAAACTGTTGTAGTAAATGAGTAAAATAATAACTACCATATTAGGATTTGCAAAAGCCAGTGGCATAGAGACAAGGTAAAATGGAACATGAAATAACTAATACAAACTGCAGGTGGACTCAAAGGATCTGTCCAATGTTCTTTTACTTATTAAGGGATGTTGCCAGAAGCCAAAATAAAAAAGAGTTTTCTTTCTGACAGTTTGAAATCTGAACTAGGAAGAAGCGACACAACAATGCTGGGTGAGTGAGAGTAGGCAAGGGCTGGGAAATGCTGCCTGTGCAGGCCAATCATTCGACATTTAGTTGTTGACAGGTTTCCTGGCTCACTAATTAGAACTGTAAAATTTCAGGTGAATGACAGTAGCTTAAACGCTAATTCTGCTTTTTGCAGCTGCAATCACTGGGCAGCTAATGGTATAATTGATGGATGCTGCCAGTTGCTGAGATGGATGGAAATTAATACTTAAATTACCATTGTTAGAGGTCATAATCACATTTTCAGTTGCATCCAAAAGCAGTGCATTATATTACCTCAATCAATAAAACTATAATATATATTTTTTGGGAAATATTCCACTAATACCTTGGGTGTGTAGTATTATAAATATAGATATAAATATGTACATTAAATTTTAAATTTCAATCTATAATTTATTTAACTTCTATCCCCATCCTCCAACTAATAGTTCTTTAAGAAAAACATAAGGACAAATAAAACTGCCAAACAGATAAATCTTCAAGAAGAAAATATTTGTTCCACAAGACTTTGCTTTTATCTTTGAATTCTTTAATTATTGAACATGCATGATTAGTTATATATAATTCACCGTGTTTTAAATGAAATGAAACTTCTGGGAACTTTTTTTTAAATAAGGCATAGCCAGCGAATTGACTCCATATTGGTAAAATATAACTTGAAATTTTGAAGTGGATGCTATTATGATGGTCAGGGATTTCTGGAATGATGGTATAGCACTATATTACTGATATCACAATATTTACTTTTGGAACAATGATTATGTCACATTCATTCTGTTCTAGTGAATACAGTTGAGAGTTTGAAAGAAGTGGCATATTTTCCCCTTCTTGTCCTCTTTATATATTTCTGACCATTTCATTTTAGTTTTCCTCAAGGGCTTATAGTCTTGGGTCCACCTTTATTTTTACTTAACACAGTTAATCCTAGACTTCCCATCAATTCTGATTTCAGTTGTTTGGGGCAATGCTTGAACATGAGTGTCTCTTCAATTGACTCCAATTTACAGATAGAAATGAGAACTAGTATTTTACACCATCTCTTTAGTCCATTCACTCTTATAATTTGAATTACTGTGTTGATGACTCTTAGATATGTATCATCAACTTTAATTTTACTTGAGCTTCACATTTGAATATTTAAATACATGTTTTCAATCAAGTTTCCTCAACTTGTTCCTTGTTCTATGTTCCTGTTTGGAATCCTGGAAATAATTATAGCTTTTCCTTCCCTTTGCATCTCCTACTAATTGAATTACTCAATGGTCCTGAAAACTGATCTTCTTAATGTTTCTCCTTACTTAAAATATCCTTGTTTAGCTAAAATGTTTCCATACTGGCAGTTTCAACAGATTTTCCTTGTTCAGAACCTTTTTCCTACTACCCAAACCCATCCATCCTATCTCTCTGGAATGATTGATTTAAAACAACAATTTAACCACAACACTCGCAGACAAAATTCTTCAGTGGCTTTTCACCATTTACTGGATCAAACCCACATTTCTTAAAGTAATTCCATGACTGGTGTATGTTTCTTTTTTCATTACCTGATTCTACACGATTTACACTTTAGGGTTGAGGATATCGAATTGCTATGGTTGCCTCCAAACATCATTTCTCTTCATCATTTTCCATACTTTTGTTCATATTTAATTTCTGTCTAAAATGACTTTTCCTTTTTCTTATACTATCTAACTACTAATCATTCCTTACTACTTAACTGAGGTATTATCTGCCACAAAATTCTGACTTGTCAGATTGGATAAATGAAGCTCTGTCCTCTTCTAGCACATTGGGGATTTCCTTATAATAGAATTAGTTTCCTGTTAAATGGAAATAATTTACTTATTTATCTGCTTCTCTACCAAAAGGTAAGCAGGAGCTGTCTTTCCATCTTCATATCCTTAGTACTTATCTGGCACTCTGTCTGGAAGTTAGCAAGCTGTAATAAAAGACTTTTTGAAAGAAATGATTGCTTATAGCTCCAAAAAATCACCATATATACATTAGACACTGCAACTCAACGAAGGTGTTTTCCTTACTGTAAAATTTGTTGATAAATTGCTATAATTTTTTGGAATATTTATCTGGAGACATTTCAGAAAGCATGATGTGACATTAATGAGAAAACACTGTCTTATTTTCAAGGTGCTCCTCTTGGTAGTCCCTTTAAGCCATTTCTGGTGATATTATGTTTGAAGCTTTCCTTATCCAATGGCTAATTGCGTTCTATGCTCTTTGCACAGTCAATTCTTGATTATCCATGGTCATGGTAAGAAGGGAGAGCATGTATAATCTAAAAATCTCATTTACATCAACTGCCTCTCTCACCAAATCTTTTGCCAGAGATAGTAATGAGTGTAGCAAAGCTGGTAGAGGTGCAAATGAACTGTGAAATGGCAAAAACTCATCTTGCCAAATAAACAGAAAATAAAAAGCTCTGAATAATGCACATCTGGATAATCAGTCACCAAATAACTTAGAATTGAGTCTACTTTAACAATGAGGACTTAGTGTTTATGACTGATGATGAAAAAGACTGATGTCATCTGCTTTTAAGGATATCAGGACTTTATTCATGGCAAAGTAAATGGCTACATATATGCTATTGTATCAGGTGGCTATCCTTAAATAATATAAACTATTATGGTTTGGATCTTAAATGTCCTCCAGAATTTCATGTGTTGAGACTTGGTCGTTAACTGGTAGTACTATTGGGAAGCGTTGGAAACCGTAGGAGATGGGGCCAATTGGAGAAAGTAGATTTGGGGGTGTGTGTCCTTGAAGGATATATCTTGATTGCAGCTCTTTCTTCTTCTTCTTCTTCTTCTTCTTCTTCTTCTTCTTCTTCTTCTTCTTCTTCTTCTTCTTCTTCTTCTTCTTCTTCTTCTTCTTCTTCTCTCTCTCTCTCTCTCTCTCTCTCTGTGCATCCTGGCCACCATGAGGCAAGCAGTTCTGTTCCACCATGTATTCCCCACCATGATGTTCTGCCTCACCAAAAGCTATGGAATGGAGCCAAGTGACCATGAACTAAAACCTCTGAAACTGTGAGATAAAATAAATATTTTCTCTTTTAAGTAGATTTTCTCAGGCATTTTGTCATAGTAACAGAAAACTGACTAACACAGGAACATCTACTTTTATATTCTGACTTTTAGGGAATATTATATTTCATTCTCAAGTTTAGAGGACATTACAAGGTAGGTGTGCCAATGCAAGTATTTCTATAGGCATTAAATTGCTATATTTTTTGGTGGAATTGATAAGGTCAATTGAAACTTTGATTATGCTCTGGAAGCAACTGGAGCTTTTAAAATGCATATTCTTTTCATTGCTGAAAATGGTGGAAATAGAAGAGGTCTGAAAGTTTGTAAGGCATACTATTTCTACTGGTCTTCTTCTTAGGAAGAAAGAAAGAGAAAAGAAAGAAGCAGTACCAATAGGATGTGTTTATATATATGAAGAGATTTATTTTAAGGATGGCTCACATCATTGACAAGACTGACAAGTCCAAAATCATCATGATGACCTGGCAAGCTGGAGATGCAGTTTGAACTGATGCTGTAGTTCAGATCTCTTTTTTTATTTCTTATTTCCAAAGGTGTCTGCAGACAAAATTCCCTTAACCCAGGGGAAATTGGTCTTTGTTCCATTTAGGCCTTTACTTGACTGGATGAGACCCATTCACAATATAAAGAGCAGTCTGCTTTATTCAAAGTTCACTGATTAAAGTGTTAATTCCTCTTAAAATTATCCTCATGGAAAGTCCTAGAAGTTGACCCAAATCTAGGCACTGTAACCCAGTCAACATGATACATAAAATTAACCATCACACTCTTTAGATGATTTAATGGACTTTGAGAAGTTTGAAATGTCACATGCCTGAGTTTCTAATAGTTGAACTGGACTAGTCACAAATGTCTTTTCTTATTTTAATCCTTTTCTAAGCTAGAAAATTGATTTCCCACAATGGTGATAATGTGAAGAAAATAGATAATTTAGCTCAGAAATAAATACCATTGTGATTCATAAAACAAAATCTTTTGAATGGGCTCCTGTGACATTTTAGAATGTTTAGTATATTTGATTCCCTTCTGAATGACAGAAATAAGTTTCTGTCATTTTTAAAGTAAAATTTTGATTATCTCACATAGCTTAAACATCATCTTTTTAAAAGTATACAATTTAATGTTTTTAAAGCAAATTTAAAAAGTTGTCTAAAAATCACCAGTATTTATTCCCAGAATGCTAGAATCACCCCCCAAAGAAACACCATACTTGGGGATGGGGTTGTGGCTCAGCAGTAGAGTGCTTGCCTTGCACATGGGAGACTCTGGGTTGGATCCTCAGTACCACATAGAGATAACTAAATAAAATAAAGGTATAGTGTCCAACTACCACTATAAATAAATAAATAAATATTAAAAAAGAAACACCATATTCATTATTCCATTTCCTAGAAATTACTAATCTTTCTGTCCCTGCAGATTTGGCCTGGTATAATATGTGACTTTTTTCATTTAACAAAATATTTTTGAGATTTGACCATGCTATGCATATACTTCATTCCTTTAAAATACTTTATTCCTTTTTTATTGATAAATGCTATTCCATTTTTTATATACCATATTTATCAACTCATCATTTGTTAGAAGTTTGGATAGTATTCACTTGTTAAGTATTATGAATCAAATCACTATGAACATTTATTTATAATTTTTTTGTGGATATGTGTGATCATTTTTATAGGAAATACTTACGAGTGGAATTGCTGGGTTATGTAGAAACTCTGTATTTACCCTTTTGAGGAACTATCAGACTGCTTTTTACAGCAGCTGCACCATTTTATATAACTGGTATTGTATAGAGTTCTAATTACTCCATATTCTCATCTACATTTGTTATTACCTATTTTTTTCTAACTAAAATCATTATTGTGGGTGTAAAGTGGTGTACTATTATGATTTTGATTCATAATTTCCCAGGGACTAATAAATTTGAACATTTTTTCATGTGCTCATTGTCTCTTGGTTTATGATATTTGGAGAAATGTGCACTCAAATTCTCTAACCATTTTTTAATTTAGCATTTTTTAAATTGTTGAGTTGTAAGAGTTCTTCATATATAAACATTTTACCATATATATAATTTGCAAATATTTTTCTCTTATTCTCATTTTGTGCATGATATAGTTACCTTTTTCATTGCTGTAACTAAATAATGTGACTAGCACAACTGTAGAGGAGGAAAAGTTTATTTGAGGGCTAATGGTTTCAGAGATCTAAGTCCATAAAAGGCTGGTTCCATTCCTCAGGGCTGGAGGTAAGACAGAACATCATGGTGGGAAGAGTTTGGCAGAGGAAACCAGCTCACATGGTGATCAGAAAGCAGAGAGTCTCCACTCTCCAGATACACCCCCAAGTCCCACCTCCTCCAGCCATACCCTAACACTTCAGTTACCACTCAATTAATCCCTATTAGGGGATTAAATCACTGATTGGGTTAAGACTCTTACAACCCACTCATTTCTCCTCTGAACTTTCTTGCATTTTCTTATACATGAGCTTTTGGGCAACACCTCACATTCAAACCATAACAGTTCATTATCTTCTTTTTTCTTTTTTCAGTTCTGTGTTTCCAGTTCCAGGACCTCAAGCATGCTAGGCAAATGCTTTACCACTGAGCTCCATCCCCATCCCTTCTTTTATTTTATTTTGAGACAGAATCAAGTTGCTCAGGTTGTCCTTGAATTTATAATCCTCCTGTCTCAGCCTCCTGAGAATCTGGGATTGTACAGGCATGTGCCATCACATCCAATTCTTTTTTACCTTCTTGATGGAGTCTATCAAAATATAAACATTTTTAATTTTTATAATTTCTTATAACCTGTTTTCCTTTATTTGCTTATGTATTTGAGGTCATATCTACATGGCCACTGTCTAATCCAAGGTTGAAAAATTTAATTCTATGTTTTCACCTAACAGTGTTATACCTTTAGCTCTTACATATATGATTTATTTTGAGTTTTTGTTGTTTTTTGTCTATATTTAAAATCAATAGGGATCCCCCTTCATTCTTTCCTGTGTGGATATTCACTTGTCCCATTTAATGGTCCTGGAACCATTGTCAAAAAATCTATTGATTTTAAATGTAAAATATTTTTTTTCTGTATGCATCTATTTATCTATGTAATTAAACTTATGCCAGTAGTAGAATGTCTTCATTAGTATAGCTTTGTATTAAGTTTTGAAATTGGGAGGTGTGAATGCTCCAAATTTTTCTTTTTGAATATGGTTTTGGCTATTCTGGGATACTTAAATTTTTATATGAATTTTAACATCAGTATGTTATGCTGCCAACACACTGATATTGGAATTCAGATAGTAGAAATTGGGATATTGATAGAGATCATATTGCATCTGTATATTGGGTTGGCAGCATTTCCATGTTAATATAATAGAAATTAGGTTTCCCCATCTATGAACATGGAGTATATTTCCTTTTACTTGATTTTCTTTAATTTTCTTCAACATTATTTTATAATTTTCATATGTATAATTTGAACTTTTTTGATAAATTAATTTTTAAGCATTTTACTCTTTATGATTCTATCATAAGTGGAATTCTTTTTCCCCCCAGAATGCTTATTGCTGTATGTTGAAATGCAAATGATCTTTTAAAGACTTATCTTTAATCAGGTCTCTTGCTGAACTTGGTCCCTTTAATTGTGATAACAAGAAATTACTTCTGTATATTTCCAAAATCTTCTGGGTGGGGTAAGGTAGAATCCTGCAATCCTGAGAATCCCCAATGAAGAGCTTGAGCATGGTCTGAAAAGTAGGATGGAATCCTGGAAAACTAAATAGTTCTGCTTAATTAAAAGAACAACAACAACAAAACCTTAGATGGTCAACTTCAGTAGTGGAAATTGAAATTGATAAACCTTTGACATGGAAGAAGAGAGATAGAAGATAAGGATACTCTTGAGAGCATTGACCCATAGCACTCATGGTGATAAATGAGAACTAAAGATGAGTAAAGTAAAAAACCCCTTATATTAACAATATAAATATATATGTATAATAACACAGATTCATTTATAAGTAGGGACTGTGATTACTATCACCTCATTTCACCAATGAAAAAGGTAAAACTCATCAAAATTTAAAGAAGTATCTAAGATAGTTCCTTCCCGGTTCTACTATATTGTACTGCTTTAGAGGGCAGCCGTGTTGCCCAACCCCAGGAGTGCTATTTCCACCGAACACACTGTGAATGGTGCCTGCTAGAGTTAATAACAAACACAGCTGCCTTAAGGAGGAAAGAGTTGAGTACAGTCATGTGAACTGGGAAAGTCACTAATACTTTCTGTGAATCTTAAGTTTCCATAGTTGTACAACAGGGATCCTAATAGCATATTTTCACTATTGCTCCAGTCTATGTTATGAACCAGAAGAGATGATGTGAAAGGGCTTCATAAAAATATTGAGACATAAACATAAGGGAAGGTGAAGAGGAGACAGAATACTTATCAATCTTAGCCTGTCATTGGATTAGGATTACAAACATAATTTATCCTTATACAAGAGGTGTGTGATGGTATCTGTGACTGGAGAGTTTTAGTTAAAAGAATACTGAATAACAGAGTGACTGCCTCTAGGTCTTTCTGCAGAATGAAAGCCTCTAGGAGTGCAAGGCCACCCAGCTATATTCAGATTCTGTAGTTAAACGTGGATGATGGGAAGACAGCTGGAGAGGCTGTGCTTGACTGGGAGTCTGGCAAGCTGCTTAGTATCCTTCTGAAGAGGAAATGAAAAGATCTTGTAGCATGTTCCATCCAGGGTCTGCAGGAGATGGGAAAGATTGCCCTATTTGTTATATTTATTGGAGATATTATTATTTGTTTTATGCCATGTGGAAGGAGGGCCAGGGCTATAATCTATTGATCATTTAGTTTTATGAAGTTCTCAAATGGGTGATCTGGTATTTTTCTGACAGAGAGGCTATGGTTCCTGAACACCAGTAATAAGGTTGTCATGTCATTTTCTTCTCGGTCTTTTTATTGCTTTTTATTTCTTTGATGATATTACCTCTTCCCTTCCTCACCTCCCCCCCTTGCAACTGACTTTTGATTTGATTTTATTTTTTTCTCTTAGGGCTATATTTAGGATCAGCTTGATTCATTTCACAGAACCTGTCCTGTGCTTTAAAAAATTATTTATCTTTGCTTTTCACGTTATATCCTGTGAAACAGTTTGTACACTGCAGACACTCTTTTAAAGTCTTCATAGTAAACACTGGAATTTAACTGGGGGGGGGAATAGGTCAGGGAAGCTGAGACCAAATGTTCATTTTGCAGCCACAGTCTGAGCAGATGGATAACAGAATGAGGTGGCTTTCTTTGTGGCCTTGGTTTTCTGTAAACTCTTTTAGGATTTCCTGGGATTCATGATCCTTCAGGATCCCCAAGTATTTTTGAGCACATGAACACAGAGGATGGTGTCTTCCTAATAAAAGGACTAAAGTTATTACTCTATTATCATGTAGGGAATAAATTTGATGAGTTACATTCTCTCTTCCCTCTTATTTAGCTAGCAATGTGATAAAGAACACAGAATCTCCTTGGGAAACACTACTAAACAGCTCTGCTCTCAATTGGGGTTGAGACAAATGAAGGTTATCACCTCAGTGATCATCATCAGCCACATTACAGATAAAACTCCATTCTGCCCTCATGCCAGACAGTCAGTTAACCAGGTAAAGTGATTCCAAATCATTCATAGGTTAGCTGTGGCTTTACTCCGAAGGAGCACCAGGTTGGGAGAGAAAAGCTGTTTTAAAAAAGGAAGTGTACCTTTAAGGAATAGATTGGAATGTGTGCAAAGACAGCAGAAAGATTAGCAATGGCAAACAGTGCCCAGGCTAGTGAAGAGTTAAGAGCTGAATGACTGTGGGAGGCTGGTGTTATAGCTAGGGAACAACTGCCTAATGTCTTTCAACTGGACTGTTTTGCAAAACTTCATTATGATTGTAATTGTGTGCTGCAAAGGCACACCACACGGAGGGAACGCTCACAGTAAAGGTATGATTGTATTGCCCGCTGCCATGCCAATTACTGGATATTAATGGAAGGATGGCATGCATATGCCGGAGCTGGGAAGCAGAAGGTTAATAGACGAACAGCACCAGAAGAGCCCATTTATCAGTTTCTATTTATCTCTCCTTGGGAGGTGGCAGGTTTACAGTAAATACCTTCTGTCCTCCTAATTTCCTAATGATGGGGATAATGATGGAGAATGGTGAAGTCATTAACTGGGACAGGCTCTGTGCATCACTCTGTCAACCACATCTCCCCAAGACCTGCAATGAGAAGTGATGGGCCCCAGCTGTTCAACAGAATCTAAGCCCCTCCTCCCATCCCTTCCACCCTAAATTACAGGCTTGGGAAAGGCTCCCCAAATGAAGAGGAAGGAAGACTGGGGTGGATAAAGAAGAAAGAAGGGGAGCAAACAAGCACAGATTTCCCTCTGCACCGAGCTGAAGGAAGCATGTTGACATGCACGGGGATGCATCTTCGGTGATGCCAGGGCTACCATGAAATATATGTAGAGTTGGATTACCACTAATTGAAATGAGCATGCTATGGAGAGTGGATTAGTAGAGTTGACCAAGTGTTCTTTTCAAAAAGTAGAGAAATATATAAATAAATTTATATATTTAAAATATATATAATTCATTTTTTGAAACCTCATCACTAAATGGACTAGAAATGCTGGAGGAAAATCTCCTTTGCAGAGATTTTATTTTAAAATCTTGAAGGCAACCTAAAACAATTTAGATTAACTTGGATGTGCTTTTATTTTTCTCCTAATAAGGATTATAATGTGCCTATTTCATTTAATTCTATATGCAAAGAGTCTTTCAACTTTTAGTTGCTCCCTAAAAGGAACTTGGTTTTCCCTTAATGGTTTATAGATCCTGAAAAAAACTATGATCTTATTATTTTTATCTTTTTTTAGGAAAGACCATTGGCTATTACTAGAATTTGCTCTCTTTAAGTTGAGGCAAGCTATTATTTTACCTATATATATTATGATTATTTTATTAGTGAACAATGGAGAATTACTTAGGCCAATAAAGACAAAACATGAAAATATATCCTAATGACAAGTGGGAGTCTCAAGATCAGGGATACAGTTGGGCTATAGTACTAGACGGACAAAAATTAATCTGAATGGGCTAAGGTGCTCGTCTCTGTTTCTCCTCAATCTCTGGCTCTCTCTTATGTCGTGCTGCTCTCTATCCACTTAGTTTTTCTCTCTTTCTATGAATCTACTTTATTTTCCTCAGAACACAAAATTGAAAGTAGAGCTGCTTACAATGCTCAGGTTTGATATTTCTGGTCCAAACCTTAAAGGGAGACCAAATCAACCAATATTTTACTATCTTTGTCTATCTCTCTCTCTCTGACTACCATTCTAGAGGTGAGCCAAGCTTATTTCCCTATAGCCAGGATATTGGAATTAGTCATATGAGTGTGTATGCTGGAAACATACACTGTGTACATGTGTGTGCTATGGGGAGTTACAAGAAGAAGGGAAATTGTGAGCTATGAGGGCTACATACTGGGTGCCCAGCTCTAGCAGAGTTGCCTGGTTACTTGGTTCTTGGTGGTAGGAAACAGGGGAAGACTATAGTCCCATTGGGAAATTCACTTCAAAATACTAAGCAGTGATAAGAGTTTTAACATTAGACCTGGATCAAATTCCTGGTCTTTTACTTATTAACTATGTTATCACTTTCTACCTCTCTATGATATCAGGTCTATAATAGGGATGATGGAAACTATACCTATTAAATAGGGGGTCATGAGGAACAAATGAGTTAATCTCTTAAGTACTCAATCAGTAACTCATGTAAAGAAAGTTCCCTGTGTAAATGTTAGCTATTATAGTTGTCAGTATGAATTTTCAGTTTGACATATCCTTTTCTTTTGAGAGGAACCAGTCATTTATATCAAACATGTAGTAAACTGTATTTTCAGAAATGATATAGCAATGTCTCTAAATCTACATGCTGTTCTGAATCATGGTCACACCCAACAAGAAGTGGCGCTATTTTCCTCTTTTTGAATTTGTATTTGCCTTTATGACTGCCTAGATGAACAGCATATGACAGAAGTGATGCCAAGTTCATGATGCTAGGTCATAAGATAACAATATGGCTTCCACCCAGGCCCAGCTTCGTGGCATGTCTGCATCACACAAGTCCCTGTACTCAGACATTCTCCATGCTTGGCTTAATGCTCTACTGTTATCACCTTATAAGTTTTAGTAATATTTGAAAAATTAGTCCTGCATTTTCATTTTTGCAATGGGCCTCATAAGTTAGGTTGTCCATCTTGCTTCCACCTGGCTTTTGCCTGAGATGTGTATTTTAGCATTCTTTCAGACCAGCTACCTGGAGACATCATGCTGGAGAAACCATATGAAAATTACAAAGGTATAGAGAGTAAGAGAATATTTAGAGGTCCTCCTTGAGGAGGCATATTTATGCTGAGACCTACGGGATGAAAAGGAGCCTATATGTGAACAATAGGGAGAGTGCTGTTAGAGACTAGTGTGTCCAAAGACTCTTGGAGACATTTTGACTCACTAGTAGAGACTGTGTTAAGAAAATCTTTTTGTGATTGGTGGAATTTTGGATAGGAAGGCTTGGAAAAACATTAAGAAATATGTATCTTTTCAATGATTTCTTTTTTACCCTGCTCTGTCTCCCTTTCCTCTGTTCTTTTGTTTTATTACCTATGTGATTTATGAGACTATTAGAAAGTGTTTTTATATATTTTTTTAATTCTGCTTTTTAAAATAATATACTGGATACTAGAGAAAAAATATTGTTTGAAGTAAATTTAAGAAAAACATACCATCAACTAATTAAGATGTTTCTGTAGAATATCTTTTAAATAATATAGCATTCACTGAAATTCAAGCTATGAAACAACATTTTAGAGTTGGTTCATACAGATCTGTTCTATTCCTATTATGTGGGTTTTATTAACTGTGTTATTAACTCTCACCAGGTTCTGGTACTTGGTGCTAGAGATTTTCTGCACTCTTGAGATGTTTGCAATCTAGGACCTAGACTGCAGATAAAATATAGGCAACTAAATAAGGAACAAGTATATAGTTATATTAATGGTCATGAGGAGGGATAGGTGCTGAAACATCTGATAGGTATTTGGGATGAAATCAGAAATTATAATGTGAAAACCACTACTTAATAGAATAAGAAATATCTGACAAATTCAGCAAAAGTGTGAATTTGGATTTTTACTCTGGATTTTTATTTTGTGGCTAATCAATGGTCAATGCTTAATCTTAGATTTCCTCTCTCTTGGTTCTGGGATATGTATTTAGGAATATATAGCAAATGGTGGGCAAATCTACTACTATAAAATACTATTAGCCAAAAAGAATTATGAATAGTAATACAAATAACATTTGGTTGATCTGCTGTTTGGATATTTTGTATGAACAAGTACCCAGCACAAAGTCTATAAAATATTCATTAATTATTAGTTTTTTGTTTATTTCTACAGTTTTACTTTTATGGATATAAGAAGTTGATCAGGTATAGCCCTTGGGACATTGGGAAGAATATGAACACTACAAAAGAGAGGAATTTTTATAAAATGGGTAGAAATAGGTATGAAATCAGGAAGTTGGCTGCTTTGCCTTGAGTTTAAATGTCTTTATTCTGAGTCATAATCTGTACCCTTATCAATTACACATTGTGAAAATAGTGTATTCAAAGGCTTTTTGAATACTCTATATAATATGAGGTAAAATAAATTAGTGGGTAAATGCCATTTATTAATAATAAAAATTCCCCTCAAGATGAATTTGCTGGCATTAGAACAATTCCTTGAATCATTCTAGAAATTCTCTTTTTTATAGCTAATAAGACCCTTAATTGTGTTATAAAACTTCATATCAACCTTTTTTTAGGGGGAAAACAATTTTACCTCAATGTATTTGGAAGTTTAGTCACATACTTTAAATACATTCCTATGGGATACCACACTTCTATTTACATTCTGAGTCTCTGGTTGACTTTCATTCAAACACATGATGACAATCAACAACACTCAAAGCTTATTTTCAAGAATGTTTCCTTGACACCATCTTTCTCCATCTAGATGAAGGATTTCCTACTGTGGCAGGGACAGAGGTCATCAGGATTGCCTGGAGCAGCTTTTCAAGCTATCCATGTGCTTTCCCCTTCTCTCGACAAGTCCTCATACATACCAGTGAACAATAATTCCTGGCTTTTCTCACCTCCTAACTCTAGGATTAAAGTGGCTATGTGACTGTGCCTTGTATTTGATTTCTTCTCAGGTATTCTCAGTAGTGGTAAAGGCACAACTTCTGAACCTGACTGCCTAACTCAGTTCTGGTCCCAGTTTACCACTTATTAGCATCATAATCTTAGTCAAGTGGTTACCAGATTGTTGTGGTAGACCACTTAGACACTACTGGAAATGAAGGCCTGCTTCCTCTAGACAAACTAGGCAGATAGCTCTATGTTCCTTCCTTAGAAATGAGAATGTTTGGAGAAGCAAACATGTTTGAGCAGATTTTTTAGGTAAGACTGGAAAACCCACTAGTAAACTATGTCCCATTAGAGGAACTAAGACTGTACTGTGAGAGGGATACCAATGTCACTTAGAATTTCAGTGGTGGCTTTCCTCAGTAGGAGATCCCATTATAACTGGGCCTACTGATGGCAATGGAGGTGACAGGATTTGAAATCAATGTGGCCAGGGTGCCTAATCATCTGAAGTTAAATGGCCATAATTCTTGCAGTGCATGAGTGTGGGGTAGAAAGGAAGAGGTAGTCAGCATAACCCACAGGTTTCATCTTCAGGTAGTTTGGTGAGGTGTCAATAGAAGATTTTCTGGGGCAGACATTTGAAAAGATTTTAAAAGTAGGGGGTTAAAAGTCCAATATTTACATGGCTTGTAAAAAAGAGACTTTTAAACTATCTCCATCCCAAATGCCCAGGCAGGGACATCAATTAATGTCTGTCTCAGACCAAATAAATTCTTAAGTGTTGATAAATCCCAAGCATGTGAGCTAATGCAACCATAGTCATCAACTTCATTACTAGTTAAAATTTATTAAATTTTTATTATAATGTTGTATTCAATTAATAATCCAGGAAGAGTATTTGATATGTGCAAAAAGCAAAACAGAAAATACTTTTAATTCTTGAAACTAAAAAACATACATCAGAATGAGTTGGGCAGTTTTGGAATAATCACAGAGAAAACAATCAGCTAATAAATTGAGAAGGGATATTAGAGGTGATCTTGTTCAATTTTATAGCTGAGAACACTGAGGTACAGAAAAGAAAGCTCAGTGTTTGGCAGAAATAATTGGTTTTTTCCAATAAGAAACAAAATAATGTATTTGTATTTTTAAGGCAAGATAGATGAAAATGGAAGGGGAAAGTGTTGTGGGGAGAACGGAACAAAAAGTGTGAATAATACAAGGAACTATGATCTGCCACATTGCATCTCCAATCGTTCAAATAACTGTGAATTGAATCAAACTCTACAGGAGCAAATAAAAGGGCCATATGGTACTCCTTGGCCTGTATCAGCTTTTACAATCTCACTGGGAAAGAGATAAACACATATGAGGTGTATTAAAACAGGGTAGATTGTTAATCTCCATAGGATTCTTATCTGTCTTGTTCTCCATTTCCTCTCAAGACATAAAACAGTGCCTGATGCATAGTAGTTGTTCAATAAATGTTTATCTAGTTAATCATTGCATATGTGATTAAGAACTCAGATAAACAAAACAGAAAATAAAGTCTCCAGGTGTTTGGAAAGGGAGCAGTCACCATAGGCTGAACTCATTTGGCAAAACTTCACAGAAGATGAGAGCTTGAGATAGTAATGGAACCACTGAGAATATGCCGAAAGTAGGAAAAGGTGTTCAAGTATGGGAGGAAAGAAGAACATACAAAGGCAAAGAAGTGAGCATTAGTAAGGCATGTTCCCAGGACAATGAGAAGATAAGTTTCGTTACTTTTAGTTGGAATAATATGAGCTATGTTATTTATAAATTCAGTGTGATTTTGCAGGGCCTTGATGCCTAGACTGGCCCTGGAGCTAGAAAAAGCCACTGAAATTTAAGGAATTGGTAATGGCAGTGATGCCTTTGAGTTATACTGAAACTGGTCTCCTGGGGCCAAGCATCTAGAAGAGATAGGAGGGTTTAGGACGTCTAAGACATTCAGGGGGCAAGGAGTCCCCATTCATGGCCCTCTCCATTCAGTCCTGGGTTCTTGTGTACACATCTCTTGCCGTTTCTGATCTTGGCTCAGCATTTACTCAGGTGTCACAAATACATAAAACTGTATGAAGAATAGGTTCTTAGAAATTTAGGGAAGCTCTAACAATCCTTGGAGATTAGAAAGAATATGATTTTGAGATTTTGTATACACTCCTTGGTATCCACATCTTTCCAAGTACATGTAAAGGATCTAGTTTGTGGATCACTGGGAATAGTATAATTAAAATCTCAGGTAGACAGTATAAAGTTTGTTCCTTGCTTCTTTTCCTTAGGATGCATAGTCCATGGTTACATATAAGTCAGAGAAAGGAAAGGATATGTTTGTGTTTTAAAACTCTAGACTGATTTAGGATGAAAATCATCATGACTGAGTTGCAACTGGATGCATCAGCTCAGTTAGCAGTTGCTTCCTTTCTTTGAAACATCAAGTATGACATAAATCAAGATGGTGTAAAACATCTGTGAATGCTAAATAAGGGGAAATGACATTAGCCACCATGCAAACAATGTGTATGATAATTTACACAAAGGCAGAAGATATCCAGTAACTCAAACAGACAAAAGAGCTGAAATTGACTTTTATCCCAATGCAAATAATATACAAAAGGAAATATCTATTGTCTCTGTTTTCTCCTGATCATGTGAAGAATATTTAGACGAGTGAAATGTTCCCCTTTCTATTAAATTAATATAAATAGATTCTTCTTGAAAGAAAGGGGAAACCTTTTTTTTTTTCTTAAAGCACTAATTCCTGGCAGATGAACCTCTAAGTATCTGAGAAATCACAACTTGCCCTTGTAGGGTATGCTGTCACTGTTTGTTGCTTGTTTCTGAACATAAACACCACATCAAAAATTCTTGACTATGGTCAGTTTTAAAGAAATATGAGCCCAAAAGACCCCAAAGGAAATGGACATTTTTATCTCAGGCATGCTCATTGTAAGTACTTTTTGGCAAATAACTTATGTGCCCAACTATTTAATGTTCTTGGCTGGTATATTTCTTCTAGCAGAAAATAATAACCAAAGATGGTTGAGTGTGTACATCACAAGGCAATAAGAGAAATTTCCCAGTTATCCTGTCCTTTCTTGTTCCTGGAAAATGACACCTGAAATTAATCAAGTAGCCTTGGAAATCACAGATGCAGAGAGTCATGGGGATAAGAAGTAAGTCTCCTTCTTCCTTTGTCCTCAAAATCATAAACCTTATTTCAACAAGCATTGTACCTAAAGTTAACACTTTGTTTCATCTGTGATTTTACTGTATAATGAGAATGATGTTTTCATTATTCTTAGTATATCAGTCTGTTCTTTTCCTTGCCCCCATTAACAATAAAAATCCATGCAGTTTTCAGACATTATCATTTTTCTCCTGATAAACCATCTGTGACATGGAGACCTTGAAGCTGGGAGTTCTGGCCACAATGCTCAATAGACTGTGCATAGAGCTTTTTCAGAGGTAACCGCTGTAAAAAAAAAAAAAAAAATCATCCCCACTGTTATTCCTCTCTTACAATTATTTTTCTCTCCCTCCTTTTGTTACAGCTAATGTAATGTGAGTTTACATGAATCCAGCCAAAGGTGTTTTGCCAGTCAATAGAAACTATTTATAAGGCTCTCACTGAGTGCTAGGACTGTCCTTTTTCTTAATTGCAGCTCCTCTGGCTGCAATAATGAAATCAGGAACTAGAAGGAAAATGTTCTCACTACAGACCTACCTATTTACAATTCTTTCCTTACAGGGTTCAGTAGCCATTTGTCTTTGGATAGAATAGGTCTATAGCACAGTAATTGACAGAATAATCAAAAAGAAATCAGGTAAGAAAGTCTTTTCTCACCAATTAGTTCATAAGTAAATATGAACACAGTTTTCCAGAGTCTTTTGGTTTCAACTTTGAGTCTTTGTGAAGTTGAACTGACATAAGTAATATGGAGATAATGTCTAAAAATCGGTTATAGAAGTAAATCTAAAATAGATGGTCATAGTTCAGTGTTTATGTGTGCATGTTTTATTTATTTTTTATTTATTTTTTATTTTAAGTTTTTCTCTTTTTTTAAATTTTTTATTGTTGGTTGTTCAAAACATTACAAATTTCTTGATATATCATATTTCACACTTTGATTCAAGTGGGTTATGAACTCCCATTTTTACCCCATATACAGATTGCAGAATTACATCAGTTACACATCCATTGATTTACATATTGCCATACTAGTGTCTGTTGTGTTCTGCTGCCTTTCCTATCCTCTACTATCCCCCCTCCTCCCCCCTCCCCTCCCCTCTTCTCTCTCTACCCCCTCTACTGTCATTCATTTCTCCCCCTTGTATTATTTTTCCCTTTCCCCTCACTTCCTCTTGTATGTACTTTTGTATAACCCTGAGGGTCTTCTTCCATTTCCAGTGTGCATGTTTTAATCAGAGTTCTCCCAAGAAACAGAATCAATATAGAGAGAAGATTATTTAAGAAGTTGACTCATGCAGTTGTGGAATTGTGGTGACTCCAAAATCTGATAGGAAAGACCAGCAGGCTGGAAACTGAGGAAAGAGGTGTTCTTTGAGGAAAGAGGTATACTTTTGAGTCTGTAGGTGGTTTGCTTCAACTGATTGGATGAGGTCTACCCATACCATGAAAAGTAATCTGCATTACTCACAGTCCACCTATTTAAATGTTAATCTCATCCAAAAAAGCACCTTCACAGAAACATTCAGCACAATGTTTGTCCAAACATTCAAAGTTGACTACAAAACTAACCATCATGTACACATATACCTTTTAATGTTATTTAAGCAACATCCCAAATTAGATATCACTTGGGAAACTTACAAAGCTCAGAAAGTCATCTGGGCAGGCAATGCTTTTATTTTCCATCAATGTTCCAGGGACAAGATATTATACTTTTATTTTAGATAAAACTATTATTACAAGTACTACCTGGTATTCTGTTATGTTTTGCTATTTCCAAGAGTAGGAGTTTCTTCCTTTATTAATAGATGTCTCCAAGACCCATTAAATAGTCATTTGAATCTCTTTTTTTTTCAGGAAAGAAATTAGATTGTTGCCTCAAAGATAGATAGAATTTTTTAAAAATATTTTTTGGGAATTATAAAATATGAATACTGTTATGAAGATCACATAATTGAGTTAGCACCAAGCCCAATTTTGTTTTGTATCCCATGATGCTTTTATACTTTTAGTAATAATATTAGATTATAGTATTGTAATCTGAGAGTTTAGGATGTGTCTTCTTGGTAGGAAATTGTTCCTTTGAAGTAAAATACGTCTTATAGGCAGTTTGGCTTCCTGGGAAAGATAATTTCTCTCAAATAAGAGGAAAAGTTTATTACTTTCCTCATCATACTTGGGATCAAGTTTCATAATAACTGTATAAATCACTAGATAAAAACTTTTCAGAGAGGTAAACATTAATATTGTGCAAGGGAATTGATAATTTTTGGAGATATTTCTCATCTAGTCTGATTTGTTTGTCTTTATACATGGGAAATGTTTTCAGCATCTGAGTTGAAAGTGAAAAATAATTTGAACAAAACTAGAAACAAATGCAGCAACACAGCTTTTGAACATTTAGTATTATTTCCTAATAATCATAACAAAGTTTAATCCGCCTTTGCCAGCTGCTGTGACCCAGATGTTAAACTGTTACACTGAAGTCTAACATCTTTTTTTTATCCCCTTAGTCATCTCCTTTTTTAATGGTAAGGCATGTGCTTGAATCCTATATATTTTTCATTTGCAAAATAGGTGGTATGAATCTGAAATATGAGTTAAGGAATTGGCAAATAATATTTACTAATTGTGTGGTTTGGAGAAACATCATGATACAGATGTTAAATTTAGGATATTTAATTTCTTCACAGATATAAGTATTACTAAGTCAGATATGAGATATTTTGTAATGATCCTCTTGAATATTTGATAAAAATCTTATAGAATAATTCAAATGATGACCAGCCTCCAATATTCTGGAGAAGTATGTCAGGAAGTATTATCATAGATCAAGGAGAACTTCTGTTCATCCAATATTTACTTATGGCTCACTATGTGTTTGTGTAGTGTGCTAGGTACTAAGTGAATAATTTTATGCAGCAGAAGAATGGTTCCCATTCTCATGGAACTTAAGTCTAGTGAGGAAGATGCACAATACACATACACACACAAGAACTTTATGAAAAGTGCTATAAAAAAAGTTTGGTGCTGTGAGAGAACAACTTTGGTGGTAATTTGAGATTGAGGTCTACTTTAGATGAAAGGTAAGAAAGATCTTTCTGATTTGACATTTATCCTAGGTGTGGAGGACAAAACTGCTGTGCAAAAAATGAAAGAAAGAGAATTCTAGAAGAGAGAAAATTGTGCATGAAAGCCCTAAGGCAGGGAAGACCTAGGAGAATTTCCAAAGTGGAAAAATGGCCAATGGGACTACTACCTAGAGAGCAAGAAAAAGAGTAGGAGAGTAGGGGAATGGGAAAGAGAAGAGGAGGGGTTGGTTTTTGTTTTTTGTTTTTTTGTACTAGCAATTGAACTCAGCTACTGAGCCACATCCCCAGCCCTATTTTGTATTTTATTTAGAGACAGGGTCTTACTGAGTTGCTTAGTGCCTCACTTTTGTTGAGGCTGGCTTTGAACTCTTGATCCTCCTGCTTCAGCCTCAGGAGTGCTGGAATTACAGGCAGTTTGCTACCATGCCCAGCAAGGGGTTGGGTCTTGTATTCTCCTAATTGTCTTGACATTATGATTTTACTCTAAATGCAAGTGAAAGCTACTGAAGGGGTTTTCACATAGATGCATGATGTGACATGATGTGATAATTCAAACAAAGTTAAATACTCATGATATTTATTTAATGATTTTAAAGAGTATAGGATTTTTGAATTATTTGGCATATATTTTTTTTTGGTTTTAGAGTTATTTTGTTCCAGAAATACAAGTAGAAGTCGTCTCTAGTAATTGCATAGAAGGGGGGAAATTCTAGAGTTTGACATTGAGAAAATTGCTTAGCTACTCTTTTCCATGCCTGAATTCTGAATTTTAAAAGTAAGATATAGTAAAGCAATTTTAAGGCAGTGATCCAAGAATATGTACTTTGAAGTATATTTACATTTGTTATATTATTCACCATTTTTTAAAAGTTCTAGTGAAGGGCGTTATCCATCAAAGGTAGTCCATGAACACACACAGACATGCAAACACACACACACTCACACACACATACACATACAAATAGTTTTCAAAATATCATCACAGAATGATTTCATAAGTTCTCTTTTATTATTTCTTGTTTGGTTTCATGTTAGACTAGCTCTTCAGGGCCTTTTAGTAAGGCAGGAGAATAAGAGGGAATACTGAGACGTCATGATGAAGTGATGCCTCCTAAGGAAATGTAATAAAATGTTTTTTAGGCCCTCTTGCAAGCAGGAAAACAGGGCAAATGCCACACAAGTGCATCTTATTTTCACATAAAAGATGACAAAGGTATTTTGTGGTAATTCTGAGTTTGTATGCATTTTTCAAGTAAACCTGTTGTAAGTGAAAGAATGGAGTTCATTGCATCAGGTTGTCATTAGAGGTCCCACAAGTTCCTAGAGAGGTAATCTGACTCAGGATAAGCAGGATTCTTGGTTTATTGTATGGTAAATAATTTCAGCACTCATCAGAGACAAAGGTTTACTTAGGAAAGCAGAAGCACATTCAAAAGAAAATGTGGGCTATCTTGAGAGTAAGCGAAGCTTTTAGGATAAAGCAAGGAATGCACCTTCAAGGGAGAATGTGGACCAACTCTAGAGGTAGAAACAGCAAACCCTTAATGTAGGGTGTTAAAATTTATAGAGAAACAATTGCTAGGGGCTGGACTAGAAGTAGAACCAAGGGGGAGTTACAGAATTTCCCATCAGTTTTCCCTGTGCTTGCATATTGCCTTTATATTACATTTTGCAGGTTATGGTAAGAGTCAATGGCAAGGGCAAGGGCATGCACTAAGGGCATGGGCTGGGTTGCCCAGGAGTTGCAAGTGTTCATGGACATTTTTTGCATTTAATGGTTCATGGGAGCTTTTTTTAGATTTGGTTTATTTCTTCCTCTCTGTGTTTCCAAATTGTTCTCACGGTAAAGAAATAATTTTTTTTTATTCCATCCTTTAAAAAATGAAGTGTGTTGTACTAATAGAAGGAACTGAAAGTATGGCATAGAAAAATATATGGAGCACATGTGTTTTCTCTAAAGTGCAAAATATCATATGAGTTCACAAATTTATAGTTTATATAATCTGCTGTGTGCCATTGAGTCCCAGTTTTGTCTGTGATCTTGGAGTAGCCAACATCTCTGGTCCTCAGTCTTTGGCAACATCTTTTGTCCTCAGTCTTCATCTTTCTCATATACAAAAGCAGAGATGTAGTGGTCAGGGAGGCAATCATTACTGCTCACATCCTGAGCCCTAAATTGACTAAGCTAAGGCCAGGTAGTGCCATGGAGCTGCATGGGGAACCCTGTGCTCATGCCTCCAAGGTTTGAAGTAGAAGCTTAAGTGAGTTTTGAGAAACTTTCCTCTACTCCTTAGAAAGTTCAAGGAAGAAATTACATACACACTGTGGTTGTGATTGACTAAAGTAAACAGAAAGGGAGACCGAGAGACCATAAGGTGGTTTCCATTAAAGGGAATTTCACTCCAGGGGTGCATAATACATAAGTTTCTTGGTTAACAGTCTTGTAGTTTATTAGTCTCTGACCTTGTAGAACTGCTGCTGTCCCCATGCCTTCATGTTTTGCCTACTTTTTAAAGAAGGATAAACTTATGATGATGCTAATTTTACACTAAAATGGGAGATTGAAGTTGATGTTTAAGTGGTTTGGCCACTTTAATCTGTGGCTAGTATAAGATTCATTTTTTTAAAACATGTACTTCTGTTAAGATGCATCTAGTTATATTCTCATAATTTTTCTACATAGTTCACACAAAGTATCTAAGTGAAAAAATCTTAGGTATATCTTCAGTGAAGTCATTTCATGTGTTTTCTAAATTAATCCTCCAAGAAATTCAATGAGTTAGATAATATCTCAATTATAGAGACAAAACCAAGGGTCAGAGAAATTAAATGACTTACCAGAGTCTCAAATAGTAACTGTTGGGGGCAGGGATTGTTCTATGGGTGAATGAAATTAGTAGTTACAAACCCATTGCTTTTTTCCTTGCTTCACTAGCATGCTAAATTCATCATTTCTGCAATATTAAGTACAGGGATAACGAGGGCACAGTGCAATCAGAGTAGTGGCAGAAATGTTTATTTTTGAGGTATTAAAAAATATCTATTGTGTATTCATGGCAACAATTAAGCTCCTGGTCAGGCCAAAGGGTGAGAGTGCTTAAATGAGTTTTTTTTTTCTACCTCCCATTATCCACTTGGAAAGTCAATACTAATAGGGGAAGCACAGAGCAAGGACTAAGTTCATTACATGTGATCAGAAAAGGAAACACATCTACCATGTTAATGTAGCTTTCAATTTATGGTGACATTTACTGAAAACATTCAGCAATATTTGGGAAAGTTAAAAGGGAAATTTTGTACCCCAATTAACCATAGGAACAAAGAGTGAAGATTAGGGAGGAAAGTATTTTTTCTTTTCTTTTTTTTTAAGCAAAATGTTTGGAAAGGTCAGGCTTTGAGTGACCTAACCTCTACTGCTTTTATTAGTTAGGTTGACTAATGAGCATTTCACTTATCATTCTAATGGATACATTTACACATGGAAGAATAATAAAATGCTTCTAAGTAATGGTGGCCAATAGTAACTCTATGTAGGCAGAAGCTAAATAATTTCTCTATTATCCAATTTACATAAAGAAAATTTTGAGTTGATTATAAACTGCCATTCTATACTCTAATATTTTATTAAATATCTTGAATTCACTTGTCTAATCAATGATTCAGCAAACATTTATTGAGCTACTACTATGTGACAAGGCCTGTTTTTAACTGAGATAACAGTGGTGTAAAAAGTCCCTGACTTCATGGTGCCTTTATTCTAGGATGTCTTTACTGGAATTATCTAGACATAGTATTGAAAAGTACTTTTCTGGGGTCCAATTTTGGCTGTAACGTTTTCCCCAGAATTTGAAGTTCATGAAAACAACTGCAAATATCCTAGCAACATCTCAAGCAACACATGAGTGGTCTCTTTCTGAAGAAAATTAATTGCTGTAAAATATCACCTCTTTAAGGTGATTGCTAGGTATATAATATAACTTTTACTCTCTCCCCTACCTTCTCTTTATACATCATGTCACCCTAGGGAAAAAAGTTTGTTTTAGCATTGCATACAACTTCAGGGATCTAAAAGACAAGAAACAGATTCTTTGAGAGGAACTATCTAAACTTCAGTATTTTTAAGTGCTTGCTATCCAAGTAGCAAATAAGCTTTAGTTAGGAATAGAGGATTCTGAAAAGGCACAGTAGTAATAGCTACCATTTTTCAATGACTTCTATGGGACACTGATGTCTCACAAAATAGAAACTCATTCTGAGAGATATGTTTTGCACATTAGCATATTTAAGAAGTCCTAAAATTCACAAACCTTTTTAACTCAGTATTTCTCAAACATAACTAATCAAGGGAATATTTCCTGAACCTCCATCTATTGACAATTAACATTTTGGAAAAACATTTTTTTCTATAAAAATGAAATTCTGACTGTTGCAGAAAGAGGAATTTTCTGCTGTCTTATCATTTGTTCTAATATTCTGAAGAAGTACATAATTATAATATTGTTGCCTGTTTTTTATTTTGACTCATTCTACTATGGCTGCCATCTTTTTGTGTGTTTTCATCTTTTTATTAAAATATAAAATGTATATTTAAACATTTTGCTCTTTGAAAGGGCATAGCACAAAAACTTCTGAGTGTGTTTCAAATGAGTTCATACATAGCTCCATTATTTGGCAGATTTGTTACTGCTCAGTGGAATGTCATTTGTTGTCATGGTGGCTTTGATGTTTGCAAAAAGTATTTTTTCAAGTTAATTGTTGATTGATATAAACCTATAATTGATGAAAGAAAATATAATTTCTTCCAACAACCCTTTTCCAATGATAAGGAACTTTAAAAAATATGCCCAACAGTCACAATGAGGCTGCCTGGAATTCTTGAAGGAAATAGTCTACAAGAAACAAAAGAAGTCACTAAAACGAATTCCCAAAATGAAAGATAATCATATAGAAAATGGGAAATAGATAGCAAGCAGGGAAATTTCTCCTCAAGCAAACTGAAATCACAAGTGAACAGTTCCATGAGTAATACTTTCCAATTTAGTTTGTTCTTTTCATTCAGCTCTCTGTGGGTACAAAACATTTTAGGACCCCTCTATGGCTTGAATTGCTGGATGACAGATAAAAAAAAGAGATCTATGAATTTCTTTAGGGTCTTGATTTATGTGTTTCTTAGATCTTGCTCAGGTTCTGTGAGACTGGGAGAGCAAGTGAAATTGTGCAAAAAGACCAGCTGTTTCTTAGCAAATGTTGTACATAGTGTTATGTTAAGAAATATTCTCCCACCCCCCCGCAATTTTGGCAGTGAAATATTTCTTTTGTGGAAATAAGTACATATATTTTTAAAAGAGAAATAGAAACTTACGTATAAATTTGCTTCCTGTATATAACATAGACACTTAGATTTACCTGAAACTTGCAAGTTAATTATGTCAAGTCATATTAGTTAATTGGCACAAACAAAACAACAACTAAAAAATAAAAACACAAAAAACTTTTTCCCCAAAATTTTGTAGCATTAATTACCCCCCCCCCCTCTCTCTCTCCCCAGAGGCACTTACCCACAGAGCCACATCCCCAGCCCTTTTTATATTTTATTTAGATACAGGGTCTCACTAAGTTGCTTAGGGCTTCATTAAGTTGCTGAGTCTAGCTTTAAACTCTTGATCCTCCTGCCTCCGCCTCCTGAGCTGCTAGAGTTGCAGGTGTGTGTCACTGTGCCTGGCTTACTTTTAATTTTTATAACTTTGGGATTTCTGAATGAGTGTTTACTGCATTGAAAGAACTGTAGATGAAATTTCTTCATAAAGTTTAGTTTTTGTAACTCGGTTTTACATTCCTGATTTTTTTTAAATTGGAAGATTGGGTAACACATTTCATTCAATTGGGTTGCTGTAGAAGATTTTTTATTTTTCTCTGGTAGGTAGTATTGTGCTCATTTCATGCTTTATACATGGGTCACTGTGTTTGACAAAACATCAGTTCTATATCATTTTCTAAATGATAACAGAAAACAGTTAAATATTCTAACGAAGTCACAAATCTTTCACAGACCATACAATACCTAGGCAGCTGGTCTACTCTCCATTTCCTCTTACACAGCAGCTTTCTTCCCATAACACACACAAGAGTCTTTCTTGATTGTGTATCTTTAGAAGGCAGCCAAAGTGGCAAACTGTGATATGTTGCAAAGCTCAGTTGAAAGGCTGCTGAGATGTTTAAGAGTTGAGTTTGGAATGGGGAATTTCCTAGATGATCCTCAAACTATTTGGGGGAAGTTGCTATTTTAATGGATAAATAATTCCACTCATTTAAAACCCAGACATGATACACACACACACACACACACACACACACACACACACACACACACAGTTCCTATGTTTTTCCTCACCAATTAAAAATCTCTCATTTTGTAGATGTGGCTTTAATTTGAAGCAATATGGTATTCTTTTTTTTCCCTCCCCATTCTAACTAAACAAACTCTGTAAGAATTAGCTTTGAGTTATTCCATCTGTGGACTTTTAATTTTGTCATAAAAACACAGAAGCCTGGCAGGGAACTCTTTCCAACTGGCTACATGTATCATCTTGTCTGAAAGCTGGTTAAGTAAGTATGGCATTTAGAATGAAATAAAAAAAAAAAACTTCATTTATGGAACTAGTTCACAGGATGTGTTTGCCCACTTCTTTGACCATCTGTTTATGTTGACAACCACCGCCCCACATTGTGCCAAAGTGCCCTTGGCTATTAAAAACAGTGTTTTGTGTGTGAGTAGTGTGTGTGTCCTCACACATGTATGTGTTTTGGGGGTGCCATTTTCTTGAGAAAAGTCTTGTTAAAGGTCGCATATAATCCATGTGGAGATATTTCAGGTCAGTTGCTGTTCAGGAAACATTGCACCAAAATGCTATAAGCCTACTCATTCTTAAAGATACTCCCTGCCTCCCTGACATATTGAGATTTCTTTAAAGAGACTATGAATATATTATCAAAATACCTGTTGAGTTTGGCTACAATGGAAATAATATTATGTGTTGAAGGTGAATCCAAATATGAATCTAAACATCTCAGAGTACAGAAGTACTTGGGAATCACTAAGGATTTCTAAATTGTTGGCAAGATTCTTTCTGCCAACAGGACTATCAAAGTTTGACATTCAATTCACCAGATGATAGGGGAACCCTTCTTTCATATTTAACACCATAAATAAAGTCTTTGGGGTATCCTGAGGGATGTAGAACTGTGGACACATGGGTTGCCAATCTGGCATCATTATCATTTTTTTCTGCTTTGAACAATAATTTATTCAAGGTTTAAACAACTACTATTCAAAGCCAATCAATGTACAATAATACTTCAAGCCCTGTGCTGGAGAAATAAAGAAGCATGTTCTCAACTGTACCAAAATTGTAGAGTGGAGGAGGAGACACAAGTGATGAGAAAGATAACACGGCTAAGAGATGGATTTTGTAACATGGAGATAAAAATTGTTTAGGAAGTCCAAGGATGGAGAAGTGTTACAGGGCTGCTAAGCACCAGTGACAGCAGCTTCTGTTCTATGAGGCCTTCACCTCTTCTTTATTCCAAGCCCCTAAATTATCTGGAATGTATATGTGAGCAACTATGTGGCTCTTATTCCCCTTAGCATTGAAACACAGAACACCTGAGGAGCATAATGAGTGCAGTGAGGTTTATGTACTTAAGTAACTCTCAGGGATAGGGTACAGGCTTAGAAATAAAGGTATTGGTTTGGGGACTAGTGTAATATATTGTCATAGAACACTTTTAAGTAAGGTTGAATGCATCATATCCTTTGACTCTAATCTGTAATTATTATTTTTATTATTACATTTTAATCCATTAAGATTGTGATGGTCTCCCCACCCCGCTTTGGGCTTGTCAGCTTTTCAAATAGGTTTGCTCTTTCTCAAATAATTTCCCATGTTTTATCATCAGTTGTTTTAGAATCCTTTCTCAGGGTCTGGGTCTGGGCTGAGTAACAGATATCATTTCTGACAGCTGTAAAGTGAGGCTAACGAACGTCCCAATGAGGATGTACCGTGCCAGGCTCATCCATCCAGCTGAATTTGCATTGTGAGTGCAAATAGCTGCACGTCATGGCCCACTGCTGCCCAGGGCTGGAGTAATTTATTTAATAACTCAGTTCAGAGGCATTACAGGGGAATTGCAGCGTTTCATATTATTCAAGACAAATAAGAAATTAAAAAATGCTGCATAGAGAAAAGTAATATTTTAGCTCTTCCCATGACTGAGGCAGTTTAAATGCTGAGTATTATAGTCCTGAGGTATAAAACATGAACAATTTCTGTTAAGTTTAGGAACTCTGTATCTCCAGCTGTATCATTCATTTGATGGCATGCATTTTTTGTGTGTTTATTTGGGGAGGAATTTTAAGATGTGTTTATTTTTCTAACTTTCAGTATTTAAAGTGCTGACCATTCAGGCATTTCAACAAAGTGAACCTGTTTCTTCCAGTAGTTGATACTTGGAAATATTTATGAGAAAATCTATCAATAAAAAAGTCTCCAGTCTTAAATGTGGATTGTTTGTACTTTTAATGAATTTTGTCTCCTTCCCTCATATCCTTTTGTTAATATAAAACTAGCCTAGGTACTTGACCTTATTTAATTCTGTGAAGTTGTCATTGAAACACCAAGCTGCAAGTAAAATGATGAAAATAAATTATCTTGAGAAGTGGGTGAAAATGAAAGCTTGTTTTCAAGTGGTCTTTCACAGTGTTGAAGGTGGATGCTATGTAACAGTCTTGTGGGCATTCTTTATTAGGTTAAGCAGGGGAAAACAGCCTGCAAACAAACCTTGACCATGTGATGGACCGGGGCTTGGATATGACAGTATTGTGGGAACTGGCCTTACATCTGCCTGAAGAAGTCTGGGAGGCTTCCAGGGAGAAGTAAAAGACTACCATAAGTTTGAAATTTAGCATAACCGAGTTCAGTCCTTCCAGTTGGTGGTGTGAGAAGATATGGCTTATTTAGGAAGCTTCCATATGACTTGGTGAGGACACAGCAAGAAGCACACCTGGAAAAATAGGCAGTGGCAAGTAGAAAAGGGTATTTCATATTAATTGGGACTACACCTGTTAGGTAATAGGAAACACAAAGCCTTTTAAATAGATGACTTAACATTTTAGAAAGATTGGCAGAGAGAACAATGAATGGGATGGGGTCAAGACCAAAAGTAGGAAAGCCAGTTGTCTCTACCCTGTAAAGAGGGTGAAGGGGTTACAGAGCAAGAGATGGTTTTGAGACACTTAGAAGATAGAAATGATGTGATATTTTTACTAATTGAATACTGGAGGTATAAAATGGGGAGAATAGTTGAGGTTTACTTTCAATTGCCTGGCTTGGGAAGCTGGGTGGAGGGTGAATTGATTTAAGAGATGAGGGAATACAGGCAGAGAAAGATTCAGGGCAAGGTGCATTTGAACTGTCTGTGATGTCAAAGTGGGTATATTCCAGAGCAAATTGGGTTTCTGAATTTCAGAGTCTTCAGTTTATGGGTAAGAGTAGAAGTTTAGGGTAGATCTGAACTCATCCAAAGAAAGATGAGAGAAGTGCAAAGATGGAAATGCCAAGTCAGAACCTGCCCTGGGGATTATCAACAAAGGGAAGAGAAATAGAAGAAGTCTGTGAAGGAGACAGAAACATTACAAGAGGACAAGAGAGGAATTAGGGTAGATGACCCCAAAACCAGTGAACTACAGAGTTATGGGAGTAAAGACTGCCAGATGTAGCAGGAATCAAATAAGTTAAGGGATCAAATGGCATAATGATTCACTTTGAAGGAAATCTTGGGAAGAACAGTGTTGGGGATTGGTAAAAGGGGTAGCCAAATGGTAACATTTTGAGGAAGTGTAAGAAAATGAGGGGAAAAAAAGACAAAAAATAAAAACTATTTTTTTCCTAAATGATTGGCTATAATGTAAGGAGAAATAACTGAGGATAACAGTAGGCAGAAGTGGGATTGTGAGTGGGGAAGAGTAGATGTGACTGACATCCTTTTCATGCTCCCTTAACATAGTACTGCAGGCATTGGGGAAACTCTGGGCCATTCCTTCTGACCTGTCCCCTGAATTCCTCAAGAGGATATAACTTCAAAACACACTGTAGAAACTTCCTTAACAATACTCCCTTTATGGACTTCCTTCCTTGCCTGTGCTACATGGTCCTTTCCCTACCTGTTTTCTGGGATTACCTTCCCAAATGAAGTTATTGTACCCAACTCTCTGTTAAGGGTTTGCTTCTAAGGATTCCAAGCTGAGACAGAATTTGTTGACATCCAGAAGTTAATGAAAGGAGGGAATCCGAAATAGAAAAAAAAAAATAATTGATGGATTGTGGACTTTGTGTTGAAAGAACAGTGATGGTGATCTAGGAGTCTTGATGAAAATAATTGAGGTGGCAAAATTTGAGAATAGAGTGGAAGAACTGCAGACAGTCATAAAAGGTTTCAAGTGAGCTATATGCTGTAATTGATGTTGAGTAGCAAAAAGACACATTAAACTAAACTATCATGCATAAAACACAGCAAACATCATTTGTCCTGTTGATACTTTACAATTTCAGGAAAAACTCAGTTTCAAACATCATAGAAACTTGAAAGCTATTTCTGTGTGAACTGCAAAACTAAAGAACATCATTTAATGAGTTTATATTATAAAATTCTCATTCTTTGATTTTTTTTACAGAGATGAGTTTTTGCAAAAGCATCTAAAATATATTTTTCTATTTGCCTTGTATGTGAAATCACTAAGGGATAAAAAGCCAGATTTGAAAAAATTTTCAAAAACAGGAATAAAATTGCAGATAATAAATGGGTTATGTCAGTTGAAGATTGATTTCTCATTTTATGTTTTTTTTAATTTTAAAACTACAGATAAAATGGTTAACAACTTAGCTTAATGGCTTGATGGCAGGAATCAGTATGAAGTAATTTCTTCATTTATTCAGTATTTACTGATAATTGTGTTAATGCCAGTTGCTGTGGCAGACATTGAAAATAAATGAATAAATACCTATAGCTTACTTGAAGAAGGCTCTAATAAGAGGAACATATAAGTAAAGAGACAATTATAGCATAAGGTGTCAAATAAGAGTTAGGAAAACCTTTCTGGATTATGTGATGTTGAAGGTTAACTATGTGACTTTAAGGATAATTGGGAGAGTTATCAGGGTGACTCTGGGTGCTTAGGGCATATGCCTGGAGGTGCAAAGTTGGGCAGAGGGAGTAGAGAGAGGAATGATGAAAAGAAAGTCTTATGTGGTCACTTGTATCAAACCATTAGGTTCTGGTCCAAGTAACATAAAAACCTACAATAGGGACTTGGGCAAGTCAGTAGATTTTCTTTTCACATACCTGGTAATCTGAATTATCTGATAAAGACTCCATGGTGCCTGGTTTCTAAGTGCTTAACAGGTATTAACTCCTCTGATGCTTTTAGCAACATTTTGAAGTGTACACTATTTTTGTCCCCATTTTATAGTGAAAAAACTAGGACATGTGGTGGTTAAGTTGCTTGGTAGTGCACAATGGTGGAGATAGGCTTGAATCCAGGTGGTTTGTCTCAAGAATACTCTGATGGACTCTACAGTGTATTGTACTTGGCTATCCAGTGGAAAACTGTTCCATAACTTCAAGAGAGCAGACAAAGGGACAGGAAGAGTCCTGTCTTAGATATCTAAGATAAGTAATTCTTTGATAGACAAAAGTGAGAAATTCAATGACAATGATACATTCCCACCACTCAAGACAAGAAATGAAGTAGCACCAATTGGCCCCAGAGTTTTGGACTCTAATTATTGAAAAACAGAGTTAACATAGCCTATAGAATTTCACTAAAAGACTTTTTAATAAGGAGGAGTAGATAAGTAAAGCAAGTGCTTACTTAGAATGGGACTGAATATAATTTTGAGTTGAAAGCTGAACTAATTCTCTAAACTCCATCTACATGGGTGGCCTTACTCAGTTTAAATAATTCTATTTTAAAAAGATTCACTTAAAATATGTTTATTCTAAATAAATAGCTAGTTTTTACATATGAAGACCACTGTTGAGCTTAGATCAAGAGAGGCTTTAATATATATATATATATATATATATATATATATATATATATATATA
>NW_026000119.1:6361819-6396547 GCF_001458135.2 Marmota marmota marmota | reverse complement strand
TATATATATATATATATATATATATATATATATATATATATATGTAATTAATTATATATAATTAATTATATATATATATATATTACTTAGCAGATCCTTAGGAAAATCTGATGTGGGGCATCTAATAAGCTAGTTTAACAAAACACTGCTAGCTAGAATATTTATTAAAGAGAATAAAACAGCTAAAAATAACCTCTTTCTTTATCCCTGCATCTTTCATTATTCCTACATTATCTTCATAAGACACACAAAACGTATCATGACTTTCGTTTGCTTAATGAAAAAATCAACCATTTTATCTTCTTTTTCCACTGAATGCACTAGAGTCTGACCTAATTCTATATTTCCAACCTTTGGGTTTCTCTCCATTCTTTACACAGCCCATCCTACAAGGGCTTTCCCTTCACTCCCTGGGCCCACTACATGTGTCTCCCAAGCCCAGAGTGTCTGTGTCCTTACTCCAGGGATCTATGAGCTCAGATCTCAACTCTTTCACAAAGGCCCTACAACCACACAGAGAATTAATGATAAGCCTTTGTGTTCCCATAACATTGTAAGATTTTGACATGAATTTTTGTTTCTATGATGATAAATTAGGCTTTAGTCTCTTCTAACTCTGAAGTTTAATGAGATACACCATATTCACCAAATTGAGAGGATTTGAGTTTAAAAGTGCCCTAGAGATCAACTAGGACAACCTTCTCATTTCACAAGAAGTAATTGAAATTATAGGGAATTTGTTCGATTTGTTATTTCTGGTTAGTTGTGGGACTCAAACTAGAAATATTCCCTAAATCTATGTTTTTCCTATCAGAATACATGTAGCCATGTGTCAAACAGAAAGTGCCCCCTCCTTACATTATCCATGTTCTACTCCATGAACCTGAGGAAATGTTAGGTTATGGCAAAGGGAAATTAAAGTCATAGATGGAATGAATGTTGTTAATTAGCTCAATTTAGAATAGAAAGATTATCCTGAATTATCTTATAGGCCCAGTATAATCACAAGAATCTTTTAAAATTGTGGAAAAGGAAGGCAGAGAATATCAGAGTGATGTGACATAGAGAGACTTGACTGACCATTAGATAGAAGGGGGCCATGAAACAAAAGAGTGTGTACAACCTTTAGAAGTTGAAAAAGTCAAGAAAATGGACATTCTTCCAGAGTCTTCAAAAGGAATTTGGTCCTGCCAACACTTTGATTCTAGCCTAGTTAGACATATTCAGACTTCTGACATCCAACTGGAAGATAATAAATTTGTGTTTTTGAAATTTCTGTGTTAGTCACCTTTATGTTGCCATGACCAACATATCTAAAAAGTATAACTTAGAGGAGGAAGTTTATTTTGGGCTCACAGTTTCAGAGTTGAGTCCATGGTTAGTTGGCTCCATTGCTTTGAACTTGAGATAAGGCAGAATATCATGGTGGAAGGTCAGTCAGCACAGAGGAAAGTTACTTAGATCATGGCAGCTGAGAAGCAGAGAGAGTGGGGCAGGAGGGAGAAACCATGGAGAAGATGAATCTTTCCAGAGTATGTCCTCAGTGACTCACCTCTTCCACGTATGTCCCACCTTCCTACAGTTACCACCCAGTTATCCCATTCGAATTAGGATGAACTGATTAGGTTATAGCTCTCAAAATTCAGTCATTTCATCTCTGAATATTCCTGCATTAACAAAGGAGATTTGGGGGAGCACGTCATATCCAAAACATAACAGCTACTAAATTAGTGGTAATTTATTATAACAGTAATAGGGAATAAATATAAGCACTTAAGACTAAAGGCTAAATGGATATTCAAGGTTTAATAAAAAGGAATTTAAATACGGGAATATTTTAAAGGCATATTTTATTTTTACATATTTTGGGTTTATTCTTAATGATTTTGGTTTTATTCATTCATTCTTCCAACAAATCTCTATTAAGTATGTGACATTGCTGTTCCAGACATTATGGTAGATCAAATTATATGCCTCAGTATTTTCATTCCTCTCTGCATCTATCTTTTTATTATGGCCTTATAAAGGATGAAGTAAACTTTCTTATGCTTTGGCTTTGGGACTTGCTTTGACAGATCATATATGAGCAGAACAAGTGTACCAATTTTGACTTAGGCTTATTAAGAGGACTCATATAATTCTGATTTCTCTTTTATGGCTTTGTCATGCCATTGCTTTAAAAAGAGGTTCATTTCATCAGCTACTAGCCTGAATAACACATAGAATACTTAAAATAGTACCTACCTGACCCACAGACCTATGAGTAAAATAAACACTTATTGTTCTGTGCCATTGTATTATTGAGTTTGTTACACAGTCTTAGGACATTAGATGTGATTGGCAATGTTATATAAGCAAATGACCTAAACATTTAAAAGGGCCTCAATAGAAACTTATGCATTAGAACAGTAGTGTCTCCGAGTTTAAAGGAGTGTTGCATCAAGGGAGGGTCAAGGAAGGCTTCACAGATAGGGCAACACTTGAGCTGACTCAGAAAGGATGACTATTAATTTCCCTAAGATGATAAAGGGTGTGGCTGAGTAATTGGGAAAGGTTATTTAGTGTAAGTATATTCCCTTTAGCAAATTTCAAGGGAAATTAGTTATAGCTAAAGAGGGTGGTAATATGTCTTTAGTTAACTTTGTACTTGTCTTTTAATTTTTTTTTCATGTAGAATCTGCAAAGTAATATTTCTCAAGTAGTTTGTTAAACAGATATCATGCCTTATTTCTGAGCTAATGATCACAACATTATGACATAGTTATTTAAGAGCAGAAACAGCAGGAAATAAAGAGGGACTAGTTTCTCTTAAGCATGAAAATCAATAATAACTAAGAAGAATTAACAGCTTGGTAGGAAGATTCTATTATTTGTAAACTGGCATGAGTGTTGCTTATAAGGCCAAAGCCATTGTTTCATTTACTTAGTATTTTGGTCTTACTAAAAAGTCTTGGACATCCTACTGTACTCTAATCCTATTAAGTCACTTTCCAAATGCATTCTTTTAGCCATAGGGAAAGAAAAGACTATGCAGAATCCTTTCCTTCTAGGAAGAACAGCCAGATTTTCCAGATGATCGTGGGTCATTAGTATCTGTCCAGTAAAGTAGATACATGTCATGATTTCGACAGAGTTTGAATTTGTTCAATAAGAGCAATCTTGGAACTCCTTAAACGCTTGTGCATATTGTGATGTGTATTGAATCTTCCTCTATCATATCTGAAATTTTCAATTTTAATTGTATTTTATTTTTGTTACTTAAAAAATTCATACTCATACAAATTCTATGCAATGTGCAGGAAACATGCATACTCTTTTTCTGTATGAAATGACATGCAATTCTAGCATAAGCAAGATTGAAGATGTTAATAAAAAAGGATCTACAAGTGTGACTAATATGATCTCATATTAAACAATTCACAAATAAATACCATGGTTGGATTTAGATACCAGATGTCAAACCACATAGTAGTGCAGATACAGTTGCTTGCCTTCCTGTCACTGGTCGCCAGAAAGAAACAGATGGTTAAAAAGATATGTAGCTGAGGCAAGGCATGGAAATAGGAAGCTACAGAGCAGAAATTCTGCTGTTTAAGTAACAGTAATTTTCTAGTCTGGAAAACCTGGCTGTTTTATACCTCTACTTATGCACTTAAACAGTTTAAATGTGAAACATAGCAAAAATAGTCCAAGCAAGGCTGGCAACTTGCAAATTTTGCCATGCATAATTGCATCTCAAAAATATCAGAGGCAGACGCACAGCAGTAAAAAGTAAACACTTGTATGCAGTTGAACACAATTATATGGTGGTTATTACCTAAGCTCATTACAGCTTCATAAGGGGCTTTGTGAACTTGTGCTCTAACTAGTAGGTCAGGCAAAATGCAAATAAGGACTAAATTTGAAAGCAAGTGATGAAAAAAAATCATACAATTTAGACTGGGAACTATAATTTGCCTTTAAAAATAAGCCTGAGCAAGAATCATCCTCATTACAATAATGGCTTGTTTATTCTGCACAACTTGTTTGCAATTATGGACCCTCCTTTACAGCTGATTTTAACAGGAAATAAGAGCAAGTAAAAAAAAAAAATGTGTGGGGGGGGGCTTTGTGGTTGGTCAGTTATATTAATTAGAGTGGATGCAAATATGTGTTACAAAATCATTTATGCCTTTATTTCAAATCTTTTAATTTCTGATTTCTGTCATTGAAATCTAAAGTCTCAAATAGTTTATCAGTCTAAAGAAATCATTATAATTGAATTTCTAATGAGAGTGTCTATGGAGCTTTGTTCCTGGTATTTCCATTATAAGACTGGAGTCCTCTGCATCTATTATGGTCAGGTGACCATGAAATGATGAGCTACAGCTGTTACAGGGCATGTCTCTGCTGGTGCTTAATTTATAGCAAATACACATTTTATTGCTAGTATGTTTCCTCATTCATACCTACAACAAGGAGGCATAATAACAAGGCTGCTAGACTGCCTAGATTTGAATCTTGACCCCTTTACTTACTAGTTGGGTGAACTTGGGCTTCTGTGCTCAGTTTCTTTCTCAATAAAATGAGAATGATCTTGTTAACCCCCTCACAAATTGTGAAGTTTATGTAAGTTAATACACCTTTCTATGTGCTCATAAGAGTACTGGGCTCATAGAAATGTTCTGCCTATTATTATTTGCTGGGCCTTGGGAACACAGAGGCAAGCAAGATGATTCCTACCCTCATAGAACTTGGATTCTGGGAGAGAGGGAAGAAGGCATTATGCAATTAGTCATCTACTTAATTATTTTTGTGATAAATGCTATAGGGAAGAATGAAAGTGAAGCTATTGTTTAAAATGGGGGACTTGACCTGGTTAGGTTTCTGGCTTCCAGAAGGAAGTAACATTTGTGATCTGAAGAATAAGTAGGGATTATTTAGAAGAATAGAAATAAGAAGGATATGTGGGGAAATTGTTTTGCATACAGAAGCCATAGGAAAGATGAAAGAAGTATTGTGGGAAACTGCATAGAATTTACAATTAGAGACCCTCTGGCTGGAAATAACTCAAGTAGTTGTAGCAAAGGTTTGATCGTGAGCTGAGTTTCCTTGTCATTGATGCTTCTTGTTCTTTCACTTAGACTCTGATCCTTTAATACCAATTATCCATGCAATTCACTATGAAATTTCTTAGCTTTGTTTGTTCAGATACTTCTGTTTTCTTACCAGCTCATGATAAAGTTGTTTTTCACTGTATTTTGTTATTTTCAGGATATCAAAAGTTACAGTTCAAAAGTATGTGTTACTCTATAGATGTGCAATGTACCTTCTCTTTATATATGCATATATATACATACATACACATATCTATTACAAATGGATATTTTGTAAGTATGCACATATAATTTTATATTGAATTTATAACTTTTATGGCTTAATACCACATGTAGGTAGTATTTCTTTTTGAGATTTTTCATGAACTTTCTCTTATGTCATGGTATTCTTTGAAATCAAAATTTTAAACTATTTTAAAATATAATTCATGCCCACTCCTTAATTCATTTATCTGTTCAACCTGTAGATTTTTCTGTATTTTTTATAATGCTATAAAAACTTTTTTTCTAGAACTATTTAGGCAAAACTGCTGAGAGTAGATTCTTAGGGATATTATTACTATATCAAGGAATATTCATTTTGTGGTTCTTTGTACATATAGCACATTTACCAGGAATGAATGTGATTATTGATTTCAATATTTTTTCAACAATATTAGTCTTTATAACTAAAAAATGGAATCTTGTTTTAATTTTCATTAATTACTAATGCTTGCTCTGTTCATGTTTATATTACTTTTGCCATGAATCATCTGATCTGGTCTTTTGCCAGTTTATATATTAGGATACTCATGTTTTCACATTGACTTGTTAGAGTCTCTTTTATATTAAAGGATTAATAATACTTCATCTACCATACACCTGAATTTTTTTTTCAGTTTCTCATTTTTATTCTGGTCCTGCTTTTATTTTGTTGTCTGGGACTTTTAAATTTTATGTGGTTGAATCTATAGATGATTTAGTTTAGTTTAGTTTTTTTTTCATTTATTTTTGTCATTTTTTTCCTTGCCTGGAAAAATATTACATATTCTATGTAAAAATTCCATGTGTGCCTTTTCTACATTACTCCTAAATTTAGGCTCAAATTTGCAGACATAGAATAGAAAATGAATATTTAAATCACCTTCAATGGCTATTAAGTTATTTAAGAAGTGTTTCAATGAACAATACTGCAAGACTATCTGTGGAGAGTGGTGACAGTGACTGGGAGACCAATGTCTGAGACTGAGGTCCCTGATGACTTCATGGCTGTGGCATACTTGGTGACTGAGAAAGTTTCTGTGCAAAGGCGTAGGATGCCCTATTGCTGTGGGGATGTCCTCCATGTTAGAGTTTTATCAGCTTTGACCTTATTCTCAGGCACACAGCTCCTGGAAATGAAGGAACTTTCTTGCTAAGATATCCACAATGTTTCATCAGTTGGCTGCTCCTGAATCTGCCTGCAAATTAGTAACTTTAAACAATGAACTTTCTTGAGAGCTGCACAATGCTCCTAACATTGCACACTGCAACTGTAGAATGTAACTGAGAAAATAGCTGCATACTGTTGCTAACTCTGTAACTTTCCTGAATACAAAGAATAATGCTTGCATAGTCTTTAATCTGATTATGAGACATATATATATATATAATAAAGATTGCTGGTGTAATTCTTTAGACTTGCTTCTCCACCAGACTCCAGCTTTATCTTCAAGATCTGTGTATGTTAATCTTATTTCTTCTAATCTCCCATCGCCCCTCTCTGGAACCTGCTAGTTTGGCCACACTAGTCGCGGCAACTATCAAAGTAATGTCAGCCTGAAGGATCCTTTCAGTTATTGCTTCCCTTATTACTGTTTTGGTCATGGTACTGGGGATTGAACCCAGGTGTGCTCTACCACTGAGTTACATCCCCAGCCCTTTTTATTTTTTTATTTTGAGATAGGGTCTTACTAAGTAACCAAGGCTGGCCTCCAACTTATAATTCCTACTTTTAAAGGGTTTGGGCTGCTGGGACTGAGGCTCGGTGGTGGAGAGCTTGCCTAGCATGTGGCAGGACCTAGGTTCAATCCCCAGCATCACCAACAAACAAAAACAGATGTATCCTGAAATGTGTAGGTAGCATTTACACTTCCCTGAGTTTTATAGTGTTGTTCTCAACTGAACTTCAGGTCTCTGGTTTTATGTGAACGTAAAAGAGAATTCATCTTCTGAAAGTCTTTTCAATAGCTATTTTGCAAACCTATATAGAACAAAAATTGTTCAGGATTAAGATGTGAACTAGTAAATAACAGGATCTGTTTATAAATACACAGAAAATTAGAAGTTTACATACTGTATATATTATTGTCATATATTTTCATTGCAGTGTTGAATTTAAAATGGTTAAAAGCTAAAGCTCATTTCTATGGTTGTTTAAGTTTTTATTAGAGCAATACAATCATCTAGGGTGCTCTTTAATATGGACTTTTTATTAATTAAGGCAACTAATCTCTATTTAACTACAGTGGACTTTTCATGTATATAGAACATGCCTACCTATATTGAAAACATTGCATATATATATGAATTGTAAGGCATATTTATTGCTACAAATTTGAAAAGCATAATATTGATTTTAAATAAATGCCTTTAATGCTGTATCTAGAATTTGAGGGCTAATTTTTTTCCTGGAAATTCTTTACTCAAATGTTGTTATAGCTTTTTCATTTTGGAGCTTGTTTTACAATTATTTAAACAAGTTTATAAACTGTGGACAAATATCCAGGCCTTAAGCAAGGAAAACATCCACCCCCCGCCAAAAAAAAAAAACCAAAAAAAACCTGAAGGTGATTTCCTCTCTTATGCATTATATTTAATCAAATAATGAAAATTTGACTTCATTAAGAGTAGTTAAATGAATGCATTCTAAACTCTAGAGGTATTATTTGGAACATTTTGAAGCATATACACAAAAACACATACACATGCACATGCCCATTGTAAAAATATAAATGGCTGAAGAAACTTTAGATGAGTGGAAATAAATATAGGAAAATAGTGAAGAAATGTATTATTATACACAAATATACACATTATGTTATCCTTTGTTAGGTTATGAATTTCTAAGTATAGTTATAGTCAGAGGTGAGAAAATGAATTATCAGATGTACAATGTCTATAAGACAAAGAAACCATTGTTCCAGAGAAGCATACTGATGCTTCAGGCTACATAAAAAATAGATCTACTATTTTAAAAAGATGACACTATAACTATCTACATCATCTTGCCTTTTTAAAAATATGATCCTAGGGGCAGATGTCATAGCAGGAGAGACTTGTTGACAAGTCCAGAAATATTTAAAATATCAGAAAACATTATAAGTAAAATATATAGTAAATAAACTGAGAAAATATTATAAATAGGTGAATATTTAACCTCAAAGGGTTCATATTCCTCATGTAGTTTAATGGCAAAAAGACAAATCCTCTAATGGAAAAATAGATAAGGAAACTGAACAGGCAAACCTCAAAAGAAGAATGGCAAAGACAAATAAATAAATAAATAAATAAAACTTTGTTCCCATTAGAAATGCAAATTGGAACATCACATTGAAGTCTACATAGCAAACTGGCATATATTGAAAGAATATTCATTTTTTGTGAGGGTTCAGGAAATAGGCAGTCTCAAGCACCACTACTGATAATGTGAACTGATGGAAGTTTACTGAAAAGCATTTTGACTATATGTATAAAAAGTAAAGTCTACTTTCCATTTGACTTGGAAATTCTTCTACTAGAAACACAGTATCCGGATCCAAGATCTGGACAGGCAGTAGCTGTGAAAAAAATTTCACAGCAATGTTTACAATAAGGAAAATTCCACCCTACTAAATATCCAACGAAAGTTTTATTTCAATAAATTATGGTATATCTCATATATCAGAATAACAGCAAAACTATAGATATCTATTTCTTGGCATGGTAAGATGTATACAACTTAATGGTTAGAGAAATAGCAAATTATACCATAGTAGGTGGATCATTATTCTGAAAACAAATAACCTAATCAATAAATGGAGCGAGGACTTGAACAGACAATTCTCTGAAGATGATACACAATCAATCAACAAATTTATGAAAAAATGTTCATCATCACTAGCAATTAGAGAAATGCAAATCAAAACTACTCTGAGATTTCATCTCACTCCAGTCAGAATAGCAGCTATTATGAAGACAAACAAAAATAAGTGTTGGCCAGGATGTGAGGGAAAAGGTACATTCTAATACATTGCTGGTGGGACTGCAAATTGGTGCAGCCAATAGGGAAAGCAGTATGGAGATTTTTCAGAAAATTGGGAATGGAACCACCATTTGACCCCAGCTATCCCTCTCCTCGGTCTATACCCAAAACACTTAAAAACAGCACACTACAGGGACACAGCCACATCAATGTTTATAAAAGCACAATTCACATTAGCTAAATTGTGGAACCAACCTAGATGCCCTTCAATAGATTAATGGATAAAAAATGTGGCATATGTACACAATGGAATATTACTCAGCAATAAAAGAGAATAAAATCATGGCATTTGCAGGTAAATGGATTGAACTGGCAAAAATAATGCTAAGTGAAGTTAGCCAACCTCAAAAAACCAAATGAAGAATGTTTTCTCTGATATAAGGAGGCTAATTCATAGTGGGATAGGGATAGGGAACATGGGAGGAATAGATGAACTCTGGATAGGGCAGAGAGGTGGGAGGGGAAGAGAGGGGGCATGGGTTTCAAAATAATGGTGGAATGTGATGGACATTATTATCCAAAGTACAGGTATGAAGACATGAATTGGTGTGAATATACTTTGTAAACAACCAGAGATATGAAAAATTGTGCTCTATATGTGTAATAAGAGTTGTAATGCATTCTGCTGTCACATATAAATAAAAAAATTGATTAATAAAAATTAAGGTATATCTTATATATCAGAATAACAGTAAGACTATAGGTAACTATTTCTTGGCATGGCAAGTTGTATACAACTTAATGGTTAGAAAAATAATAACTTATACCATAGTAGGTGAATTATCATTATGAATCTAATGTTATGAACTGACTTGTGCTTCCCCAGTGTGATTGTGTTTGGTGATAAGGCTTTTAAGATGGTAATTAAGGTCAAATGAGATCAAAATGGTGTGGTCCTAATCTCCTAGTACTTCTGTACTTGTGGAAAGAGGTAGATCACCAGAGATCTACTATCTATGTGTGAATAGAGAGGAAAAGCCATGTGAGACACCACAAGGAGACAGCATCACAAGTCAGGAACAGAGTTCTCACCAGATACCAACCCCAGCTCCCTTGTCTTGGACTTCCAGTCTCCCCAGCTGTGAAAAAATCAACCTCCATTGTTTAAGCCAGCCAGTTTGTGATGTTTTGTTATGGCAACCTGAGCAAGTTAATATGCCTAACATATATTCTAATATGTTGATACAATAAATTGACCAAGAAAGTCACACATCAAAGGGTTATCATAGTGACCACTGGGCAGTGAGGATTATAAGTGTTTTTAAAAGCTTTTTTCCTTTCTTGTACAGTCTTCTCATTTATTTTTCAATTTTCATTTCAAAAACAAAAGAGGATTTTATTTTTTCAGGGTGTATGATGTCTTCAGAAACTTCTGGATAATAAAATTATGAATTTTATATGCCTACTTCTAATAATGATCCTCAGTATAGGATAATGTGAAACATTGAAGATTCATTTTTTGAAGCAATTGGACAAAGGTAAGATAAGGACTGTAAGCATAACAAATAAATAATTTTGAACCTAGAATATTTAAAGAACTATAAGGAGCACATGATAATCTTCAATAAATAAATTCTACAAAACTTGATATCAGTAATATTTGGATGAAGTGGCAGAATATCAAGGTGATCAACTTTGGAATCATACAGCCTGATCTTTATTCTCATTTAGCCTTTTATGAGCTGTGTTATTTCCAGAAAGTTATTTATCTAAGTTTCTGTTTCCTCATCTTAAAAATAGCATAATAATATAGACACTCTTCTAAGGTTATTGTAAAAAAATAATTGTGATAATACAAGAAACTATCATTGGACTTGGCTGCTAGGTTGGAAAGTAATAAATACTCTCTAAATATTAGTTATAAAATACTCAGTTGGGAGTGTAAGATTACATTCTTTGCAGAGGACTCCAAGTATAAATATTCTGCATTTCTGACTGAGGCAGATATGTGCTTTTCATCTCTATTGGACAAGGGTGAAATTTTAGCCCACATATGAAATAGAATCCTCTAAGCTAAATTTGTCCTTAAATCAATGATTATTCTTGACTTATAAAGGGAGAGACGAAGTCTAAGAAGCAGTTCTAAATTTAAAACAACAACAACAACAACAGTTTTTCCAAACTCCGGTATATTAGATTTCCATTATTATAACAAGTACTTGAAATAATAAACTTATAAAGAAAAAAGGATTATTTTAGCTCATAGTTTTGGAGGTTTAAGTCCATGATTCATTGGTTCCATTGCTTTGGGGCCTGTGGCAAGTTAGCATATCATGGTGGGAGGGCAGGACACAATAAAGCCACTCACTTCATGGCTGGGATGCAAAAGGGAGGAGAGGAAGGGGCTAGAGTCCCACCATTCTCTACAAAACAAAGACTTTTAATGACCTGAACACCCCCCCACCCAGGCCCCACCTCCTAAAGGTTTCACCTCCCAACAGCACCTTACTGGGGATCAAGCATTTGGCACATGGACTTTTGCAGAACATTCTAGATCCAAACTGTAGCACTTGGTTTTGTTTATAAGTTGACATCTCTAGTTTTGTAACATTATTTTATATCTAAAGTAATATCCATACACATAGGGTTATGCATATTTTATGTTTGAATGTTATGGCTATATAAAATTAAACCTTGTAGAAATTCTTTCTAGGTTGTAAATATTAATAAAATGAATGAATCATACCTAAAAATAATAATCTACTAAAATAATAATTTGTATTTTGCTTAACAATAACAACAAAATGCCCTCCTCCAAAAAATCTAGAGATCAGTAAATTGTAGGGACCTTAATGAGTTATTTATATAACTCCTACAAACTCTTCTTTGTTTCTACATCATAATTTTCAGCCTTGCATGATGTTTTCTGATGCTTATGTACTGTGTATACTTCTAGGGGTTATGTACTGAACTAATGTCTAAAATTTGCAAAAGGGCAGGCTGGTGAGAAGTTTGTAGGTTGAACTATATTTTGAAAATATTGGCTGAATGACACTTTTCCTAAAATATTTCTTAAGTTTTAACAGCTCCAAGTAGCCTAAATGAGTTAAGATCACTCCCCAAACCTTTAAATTAATATCAGGAAGCAATTTAGACACCAAGGAGAATTGAACTCAATGTGTTAGTGAGATGAATAATTGAAGCATTTGAAGTGGGTGATAGATCTTACTAAGTGATTACTTCCTTATAAATTCCTAAACAAGAAGTCTTCATTGAGAAATGGTTTGAGATTGCTGCCATTTGTCACTTGGCCCATGCATGCTTAATAACCTGCATTTTCAGGCCACTAAAGGCATATTCAGTGTATTGTGATGGCTTAAAATAGTTAATACATCCACTGAATACCCAACCCCAGTGTGAGTGTCCTAAGCACTGGGAAGGAATTCTGATATTGGGTTCTCAGTCAATAGGCCTCTGTTGTCCTGATAAATTTCAATAAAAGATAATATACCACTAGAAAAAAATAGGGATTTTACACACTTGGAGTTATTTTTAAAGTTAAGTTAAAAATTGATATGAGACTTGTTATGACTGAACCTGCAGTAATTCAGTTTATTATACCTACTGGTCCAATTGTGCATCATGAGTGGAATTCGTCAACTATTTACAGTAATGAAATGATAGAAGATAATCTAAAAAGAGGGGGTTTCTTCTGTCCTCTAGTCTTCTCTCTATGCTCTTAAATTCCTGTATGCACATCATAGGCCTCTGTATGTTAGACATCTTAATATACCTTGGGCAAGAGGCAGCTAAGGTAGCGACTTAGAGGACAGGTTCTGGAGGCAGGAACCACACAGGAGCATGGTGACATTAAGTAACAGTGGGTGCCAGAGCTTTTGTGTTGTGACTTATATATAGCAATCATTACACACATTTGTCTATTATGAAATCCTTTCATTTGTTTACCAGCTCATATGTTATACTGTGGTTGGGTTTTTGCTTTTGATTTTTTTGCTCATTTCAACATGTACATAACCACCATATAAATGTAAGCATGAGGTGTTTGTTATGTTTCTTTAAACCTTCTGAATATATTAATTGTCAGCACAGAACCAGGTCATGGACTGGGTGAGCAGTATGAAACATGAGAGCTAGGGAAAGAAGACCCTTCTATAAGCATGTGATATTAAATACTAGATATTTTCTTAAGCTGTATGAGCATGTTTTAATAAAGGAAGGCAGCAGATGAGAAGAATTTATAATAGCTAAATTTCATATATTCTTGTTTCTGCTTGATAATTTGTCTTTGATGAGTATGTGATATCTTTTCACAGTAGTTATTCCCAGCTGCATATGTGTGCTGCAGAAAGAAAGAGCATATGGAATATATACCGTGTATATATACATATAGAGATATTCTGGCACTGTGTGTGTGGATTCACATGCATATACATGCACACACTTGCAATATCAGTCTATGTATGTCTATATGTAGAGAGAAAAATATATGTATAGATATATACATTCCTTCTGCTCTTTTCATTGTGTTACGCATGTCAGAGACAGGAAGAGTTCTGCTCCCCTCCCTATCTCCCACCCCCAACAAGCTGGAGGGCCAGAAGGTGGGGCGGTACCTCAGAATAATGGCAGCAGAAGGCAAAGGGAGCAGACAGCTGGCAAGCTCTGTCCCAATATGCTTCCCTGAAAGAGGCGAGGAAATTTCAGAAGATGCAATGCCTGAATAGCTCAGTTTGCAGAAAAACAGAAGAACCAAGGTAAAATTCCTTAGAATGCTGTCCATTTTAATGAGTCTAGAATTGACCAGCTTATCACATCTTGATAAACTTCCTCAAAACTGTGAGTTTATAAACATTTCCTCTTGGAATATATTCTAGAAAGAGATGTCAACTTTCTGACTCACGAGAGCTGTCCTCATAAGCTTAAAAAGACTGCCAATGCCAGGTGTCTCCCTGGAATTTTCTAGAACAAAAATGTACTGTGAAACCTCTGCTATCAAACACTGGAAAGCATAAGAAATTCTGAATACTAGATCCCCTGTAATAAGCTCTGCAGCTTAACTATGTTGAATGAAACATTTTCAAAAGTAATTTTACATGCTTCTTTGCCATCTTAAACAGATCATTCCAATTTCACACTTTCTTGAATATTCAGGGTCATCATTATGCACAATAATTTTTGTCAGTAAAACATAGTACTCTTTGGGGCCATTGAAATGGGTAGGACTGTTTCACTTATTAAAGATTTTCTTTTCCTTTTTTTCCTCAGGGCCATTATTTTTCCCAAGGCCTATTTTGTTTCTTTTAAGTCAATTATCGACTTGAATTATGTATCCTAGTTTGTTCCAATGTTATAAAAATAGGAAGTAATCTCCACGGGAGGACTCAAGGCTCTGTCTTGCAGGGTCTTATCATGTACAATGTGACAAAAGATTTTTTTCTTCTTCTTCCTAGATTGTCAGCAGCAAGGTTAATGAAAGGATGAATTCTGAGTGAACAAAGAATTTCTCTTTCTTAACTATTACCATTGTATGATATCTTATAATATTTGATCTTGTTCAAAAGTCTTAGTTTTGCTTCCACAATTAGACTGTAAACTCTTTGGAACACAGACCACATACACAATTTTCTTCATTCTTTATAACACCCAGTGCAGTACTCTGCATCTAAACTGGACACTCACTTATACATTGATTCCAGGGTATAAAAAAGGTGCACTGGTTAATTATTAAAACAATTGTAGAACAATTGATGGAGTCATCAAGCTGGCAAATTAGCTTTAGCAACTGCCCAGTACAGAGGGAGACAAATGTATTCCTAGGACATATAGTTTATTTAGGGATTCAGTTTTTCGGCTACATACTGAAAATGTTCACAGGCAGGCATGTATGTGTGGGGCAAAAATGGAGAAGATAAAAGCTATCATAGATGTGAACTGAAGCTGATTTAGTTTTTCTTGGGGTACTACTTATCACTAGTTCCATGACCTAGTAGTATAATATGGTCTAACTTTCGTTCTGAAATTATTTGCAAATTCATATTTGCAAAAGCACTTTTTTTAAAAAATTAATATTTGAAATTTTATCAACAATAAATAATTTTATTTATTCATACTATGACAAAGAAAACAAGCTTTTTGTAAAAAAAAATTATATGACTTTGTTTCATTTACCAAAGCTTCATAATATTGAAGAAGAGTTAAACTCTGATTTATTTGTATGTTTTCAATATTTATTTTATAGCTCATATGCTAAGATATTATGTAAAACAGGGGCTCATTTATCAGCTGATCTTTCTATAGAACATCTGACTGTTTATTTTCTATTTCATGTTGATATTAAACTAAGCTAGTGAAAGAACATGGAATCCCTCTGTCTCTCAGTCCTACATTGTTGGTTTTCATATGCTTGTAGCAACTCCACCTAGTTTCAATTGCTTGCCTTCACAGACACAGTGGCAACCTCATTTTCAAAGTGGAAGTTGATGTTTCCATTATTTAGGGAGTAACCAGCTCTTCAACACGTGCAGATAAACCTTAGTAAAGAGTGATATGCTGGAGCAGGCTTTGTTTGAGCCAATTGCTATGTTTTTAGGAATTTCTCAGTCTGGTTGGCACATCATTGGTAGCTTTAAATTAACCATGGTGGGATTATTTATACCACTACAACACAGAAATTGGCAAATGTGACAAATACTCCTCCCTGATTTAGTGAACTTATATATAACAACACATGACAGTAAATATTTCTTATTGTGATGAATTGAAAAAGAACTGTTTTATTTTCAATATACTTTGTAATACAAGAACATATAAAATGGAAATACCTCCTTTATTTCTAGGAGAAAATAGTAAGAACTCTTGATCCTGATAGCAAAATGTTAATGCACTGGAAAGCAACATGACAGGATTTTGGCTGGTTTATAAGTACTTGACATATATGTGTTTATTTTCTTTTGATGACTATGAATTGGTAATATTTATCAAAGTCAGTTTTAGTTTTCTTCTGAAAGTGTTTTTTAATGATATTAGTAGTTAATGTGTACAAAATGTTGTCAGGTATTATTCTCACAAATTTCTACATTTTAACTCATTTAATCTTTAAAATCCTATGAAGTGGGGACTAATACATATCATTTTACAGATGGGGAAACTGAGGCACAGAGACCTTCAGGGACTTGTTTAGGTTCATGCTTGCAGGATAGTCCTCTGGATACAACATTTGGAGATAAGGGGGAACTGTTAGGAACAGCCTAGGTTCTATTCTAATCTGACTGAGAAACAAGGTATCTTTTAACACTTTAGCCAAGCATGTCATGAAACCCTGCGGTTTTATAAAACTCAGGTGGGTTGCTTCCCAGTCCCTCATCCTCATCTGCAGTCCAGTGTGGCACCTGCAGACAAGATTTCATTTCCTCTAGGGAGTTTTCCTGAGCCTCTAGAGACCCATTTGCAATAAATCCTAGGATTCTCTTGTGTCTTGCTGGCTATCTGTAAGTAATACAGTGATTTGTTGTGTGTGGCTGTTCTGTCTTACTGGACTTAGACGTTGGTAACTGGGGCACAACAACCTTGCATCACAGTTTTTACAACTAGTGAATAGAGAGCAGCAAGGACCTGAACCTAAGTGATCTGGGTAGTCCAGACCTATAAGGTGAAGTAGTTGTAGTCCCTGTCTCATAGGGTTAAATGAGGATCAAATGAGTAAATATGAATATATTAGTGACAAAAGTATCTGGTGACCAGTAAGTTTTCTACACACTAGCTATTAGTATCGTTTGAAGAAATACTTTTTAGAAGAAAAATAAGTCTGATTTTGACCTACAGTAGTACCTATTCATGATCATCAAAAGGATGTAAAGACACATGGATTACATGCTCTTAAGCACTCTGATCTAGGACTTCTTCTAATGTAGGAATTCTTTACATTTATTCATACACACATGATTATTTTTACTATTTAAATATTAATCATTTTATATATGTTAACCTCAATTATTTTTACTTTTTAATAAAAATTATTCTTTATTACATCCAAACTAAGAGATAAATGAACAAATAATTTTATATTGCTGAGAAGTTGGAAAATATTTATCAAAATCTTATCTGAAATCTCATTATATAGAAATCTATGAATACTATTTTATTTTTTCCCAACATTTTCATTACTTTTATTTTTTGAGGTAACAGTGTCTTTCTTTTACTTATTTAATGTCATATTAAAAGCATGTGACATTAAGAAGTTAATAAATTTTGAAAGTTTTTTTGTGGGAAATATAATTTATTTTTTAATTAATGCTATTAATTATAATAATTTCCTATGCAATAAATTTACCAAATAACTGACCTGTTGTGCATACTTGGTGTTTACAGGGAAGGATTCAGTGATGTTTTCGATGCTTTAGGCTGAAAATTGTCAAATGTACCTTAGATAATCAATCTGATATTTTATATCTTTAAATGAAATTACCAATTATTTAAAAATTATCATATTTCCAGCAAATAAGAAGAAAATATATGTCTGTTATCATTTGTTTGTTGGTAACTTCTATTTCTTGCCAGAACTTGACTTCATGAAATTCACATCCACCACTAATGGCTGGTGGATGGCTGGTGAGATTGAGTACATGACCATGCCAGTGCCTAGAGAATAAAAATGGCTTAAAACAAAAAGTCTTCTATTAACATGTATTCTATTGTCCTTACAAATTTGTGGGTTTTTTCCCGCTAAACATATGCATATCTGAAATTCAAATTGAGTGCTCCTTACCTCATGCTCTCCTCTGTACCTCTAATGAGGTGGAAAAATGTACATTAATGATGGAAAGTTATTTAGTGCTGAACAGAGTTAATTGCTTCTAATCATTGCTTACATCCATCTGGTTTTATGGTAGACAACAAACCTCTTCATTGGGTTTACTCATTAGACATATTGTAAATCACAGAGATGCACTGGCATCTTGCATATTGTGCTTCTATTAGTGAGGCTGCATTTTCATATAGCCCTAATGGAAGGCATTAGGATACAGATCAACTTGTCCATGTTCTGTCAGAACTGCAGGGCTTTCTGCTGTATTGGCCTCCCCAGGATTACTTGGAAGGCAATGGAAAGCTACTGCCTATCAAACTCGGATGAAAAACTGTGGAAGAACTGCCAGCAACTGGGATAGCATGGTACCTCTGCCATAAAACTGGAGCTGAGGTGATAATATTGGCAATTGTCTCATTTTTTCCTCCCCAAAAGCTTAAGATTAATGCTTTCTTTCACTACTATATATTAATGCTTTCTTTTACTACTGTAATTTGAAAGAATAAACAGGAACTGATTTGAATGAACAAAGAATCGAGGTTTGAAACTGAACTACCTGTGGTCTTTAATTGGGTCTTAAACTAATGACTTCCTAAGGTTCAAAGATTTAAGCATTATTTTGTCAGAATTTTTGGAAGATCAAAAGAAAAGCATAAGTACACGAATCATGATAGTGACTAGCTTTATTGTAGCATAATCATACTTGTGCTAGAATTAATTAGGATGTTTTTGGTGAAGTATGCCATTGATGAATATCTATTGATAATAAGGAATTTAGAAAACTAATATGGGAAATATGGCCCTGAAATTCTGTGGCAATGTAGAAACTGGTAGAATATTATAATTTACCTTAATATCTTATATAGGTAGTTTTTGAAGAACAAAAGGGAACCATGCCTAAATTCTAAAAGAAAGAAGAAGGAAAGAAAGAAGGAAGGAAGGAAGAGTGAATGAAGGAAGGAAGGGAAGAAAAAAGGAAAGAAGGCATACTGAATGTGTAAGTCACTGATGTTACTTTTCAATTTTTGGTGCTTTCCTATCTAATTGATTCCCGTTAAGTACTATAGGGGGAAATAACTAAGTTACAAAAGTTTTAAAATTTAAAGCTAAGTAGTCACTTAGATATTACTGGTAATATATACTCTCCCTATTTCATAAATGACATATCTAAGGCCCAGAAAGATTAAAAGACTTGTCCAACCCAGGTCAAATAAGTATTTCATTGCTGCACTCCAGGGTTTAAGGACAGATCAACATCACGCGTCTTCACTCAAAAGGACACTTATTAATTTGTAAACCAAGTAACCAGTAAAACTCAATTATACAAAATTGTGCTCCCTACCTTCACATTTCCTATTTTTGTCCTCTATTTAGTAAATAAATAAATGACAGACAAGTTCTTGCCAACTTTTTTTTTTGGAAAAACATCTTAGATAATGTATTTGATGATTATATATTTAGCTCTATCTCTATATTTAAAACTATGTAAAATTCTGAAAAGCTTTCTGAATAATCTAAGAAGGATTGTACAGTTTGAGATGTATTCAGATCTAATTTAAAGATAAACAAACCTAAGAATTATTAAAATTGATAATTCATGTATGTCATACCTAATGATATATATATATATATATATATATATATATATATATATATATATGGCCTATGGCATATACACACAGATATGTATAGAATTAAATCAGTAAGGAACATATTTATAAATGAGTTATGCCCTTTTACTTTTTTACTCTGTACCATAATATTTCAATATATTTTCTTTATAACTCATCACCTCACTAATGGTTTGATTCAATTTTATTATTGAAACAAGATTTTAAAACCTGTTTTGGCAGTATCTTTTCCCTCCTTCCACCTCTTTAGCATTCAACATGAGTGGAAGGCCAATATAAGCTTGGTTGATTGGATGAGGGTTAAATGAAGAGTAGCCATTATTTCCATTGCTTTAATTACGCCATCCTCACACCATGATGGACCTTGCTTCATTTCCCTCTGGTAGACCTGACAGACTATAACTGACCTAATTGATACCAGATGACAGCTCAAATAAGGCCTAATAAAGAAGTAATCACACTAATCTAATGAGCAAGCTGTTGTGATATTGGCTTATAGGAAGTTGTTTTTTAATCTGTCCATTTTTCTTTTATTTTCTATAACCACTGTTCCCAGTGTCTATTTCTGTTATTCTGGAATCAGAATATTCAGGACTAAAATAGACCTCATGGGGGAACATCTATTTCTTGCTGTTGCCCTATTAGATATGCAGTTATAGTTTCTTCAACTTCTAAATATAGAAATGTTGAACAATGAAAGTTGAAAGAATAATACAATGATCACATATACACCCATCATTCACATTTAATATTGTAAATATTTTGACATATTTGCTTTTAATTTATGTGTATATATATATATATACATATATATGTGTGTGTGTAAATACATATACACACAATATATATGCATTTCTAAATCATTTGAAAGTCACATGTAACATCATATTTCATCTCTGAATATTTTGACTTATATTTCTCCCACATTGGGCATTTTTCTGCATAAGAAAAAATTGTTAGCAAATTACCAATAATATCCAGTGTATGTTTAGTTTTCTTAGTATCTTTCTATGACAACTATTTTGCTTTCACACCATATACAATAAAAGTTTCATTAGTTTTTAAATATTTCCCTGTTTTCTGTCATAATAAAATGTCTTGAGTTCATCTTGTACTTTCTTGTGTTAGGTCTGAAATCAGCCATTGTCCCAGAGAGCACAGGATTAAGACCTGAATTAGTATTACTGCTACAGGAATCTTACTACTTATGACTTTTCCATGCAAAAGCTAGTATATGTATGTGTGTTGAAGTTCTATGAATGGTTCCATTTCAAATTTAGTATTAATAAGGTTTTATTAACTTTTTGAATATATATACATATAAGATTATGTATAATCTTTATGCTGAAAGTTTGATAGACTGGTATCTAGTAGCATTAACAGTTATTTAATTGCTTTTTTCTATAGTATGTTCAAAATGTTTTCTAAATTATAACACAAATATTTCTTTTAAATCAAGCTTAATGTTTCTCTGTAAGTTGATGCTCTTCTCTTTAGGCTACATTTTACTCCAAAGGTATAGCCAGAATATTGTGCTCAAAACCACTTGAAATAATATTTTTCTGCATGATTAAGTTATTCATTTGAGTAAGTAAAAAGTTAAATTTATTTACTTCCAATTTGAGGCTTTACTTTTTAATTAAATTTAGGATTTGATTGTATAAAATTATTTATATCATTTAGAAGTAGATATACGTATATATATAGTATGTGTATCTGTGATATATGTGTGAGTGTGTGTGTGTGAGTGTGTGTGTGTGTGCTCAGAATGATATATATAATGGTATGCATAGAATTTTCACTTTGTGTCTGTATCTTTCACTGTTTTTCCCAACTCTACCTTAAATGGATAAAAATTTTAGTTTCTGTTTTATCGTTCTTGTGCTTGCTTTTGTAAAATTAAGCAAATTATATTATAGTATCTCAGTTCTGTTCCCAATGTATGAGCAGCAAACTTTTTTATCTGGAAGTCTGGAAAACTGCAAAGCTGCAGTCAAGAGGTGCTGATACAGGTGTGAAATTAGAGGCAAAGGATGTTTAGGAGACAAGACTTTGAAAGGATGTGGCCCCAGGTGACATAAGGCCTTGAGCAGCCAAATGGCTGATGTTGGCTCTTACTGGTGTTGCTTCAGTCAAAGGCAAGTCACAAAATCCAGTCTATTAACCAATCTCAAAAATCTTTCGTGCATATCACATAGGCCCTTTCTCTGACAATTTGTTTGTTTTTTTCATATTGACATATGTTATATATTTGAGTTTTGTTAAGCACATTACTCTTCTTAGGCTTAAAAAATCTCCTATGTTCTAATAAGTATAATTTATTAAACCCAATATTATTGCTAACATTTAAATCTTTTTCCTATTTCTTCTTATTGGAAAAGCTAAACTGATATACCTTTAAGTACTGAACTTGAATACTCATTATTAACATTTATTTATTCTTGTAGCTTTGAATAACGGATATTATTCCTGATCATGTTCAACTCATTTTGAATGTCTCTTAGATACCATTTCTACTCTTAAAAATGAGATATTTGTGAAATGTTTGCTCAGTCTATGAATTACTCCCTTTTTGCTTATTAATTTTATTTGTTCTTTAATCTCTACTTCTTGTAAGAATTAATTTTAACTCTGTTATACCAATTTCACATGTAATTGTATAAATTTTAAAAATTTAAAAAGAGAGATCTTTTTGTATTCTTGGCAAGAGATGATGATAATTTGAACTAAGTTGTGGGCAGTGGAGGGAACATAGAACGGATTTGGTATCTGTTTTGGAAATAAATTTATATTAGGCAGCAACCTTGACACCATCAGAAATAATAAACTGGAGAGGGAAGACAACATACTTCATCTTATTTCTGCCACTGGGCTGGCTCACATTTTCTGGTCTGCAAGACTTAATGGGTTTAATGAAAGAAATTTGAAAGGGACCTGGAGTCTTATTTCCCACTCTTTTTTGGGTAAAAATAATTGACTTTTCTAGCTGGCAAGGCTCTAGTTAATAGCTTCTTAATACAGACTACAGGCTGAAGTCATAGGGGATCTTCCTTAAAAAAGCTGCCTTCAAAACTAGTCAATTGCCAGTCCTTTTCTCTCTCTTATAGTATCTTATTAAAAATATCAAGGAACACACACATTCTGGCTCCTTCCAACTGTTTGCCCTCATGATATAGGTTTTGTGACAGTACTATAGTACTGTGAAATAATTTATCATGTCATAGTAAAGGTTACTGATTTCACAGACTATAAAATCTGTGTGTGTGTGTTTTGCCATTGACTTTCTTTTTTTTTTAAAGAGAGAGTGAGAGAGAGAGAGAGAATTTTTTTTTAATATTTATTTTTTAGTTTTCGGTGGATACAACATCTTTGTTTGTATGTGGTGCTGAGGATCGAACCCGGGCCGCACGCATGCCAGGCGAGCGCGCTACCGCTTGAGCCACATCCCCAGCCCTGCCATCGACTTTCAAACCCCTAAGTTGCATAATTCAAGGTAGATAAGCAAGCAGCTCTGCTCCATGAAATCATTCATGAACCCAGGTTCTCCATCCTGCTTTTCCACCATTCTTTAGAGTGTGGTGTCTCAGCCAAAGATTGTTGCAGAAAGAAGGAGATGTTGAATGCTTTCTGGAGCTCATTTGCAAAGAACTGAATGTCAGACATCAGCTATGGCAACATGGAGTTCATTGGCAATCTTAGATAACACTATTTCAATGAAGTGATGAGTGTTACAGTGAGGACTAAGTGAGAGAAAATATACAAGCAATTACTTCAATAAGAGAGAAAGGGCAGAGGTTGGAAAGCAATGTGGAGAACAGGGAGTTTTACTTTTTATTATTGAGACAAGGTCTTGCTATGTTGCCCAGGCTGTCCTTGATCTTGTGATACTCCGGCCTTAGCCTCCTGAATTGGTGAAATATGTGTCACACACCCAGCTAATTGTTTTTTTTTTTTTTTAATCAGAAAGATTTGACTATGTTTTAATATTGATGTATATATCATGATCTAATTTTAGAATTGCTCTAGTTTTGAGAGTATGACTGGTGTCTCAAAAAACAATCTGAGGTCAAACTAATTGTGGAGTTAAGAACTTTTTAAGTGAGACAAATAAAGTGCCATGGGTAGGAGTGGACATTTCTCCTATTGACTATTCAGACTGATCAAGGCCAGTGTCTTAAATTATTCTTCATATGACATGGTTTCAAATTGGTTACACTTATCTGCACCCTATCCAACTTGTCAGTGTCTCTCCTAAAGTTCAATTCAGAGAGGTGGACTCCATTTGTCAGGTGAGGTCTGCTGAGTATGGAGGGCTATGGGCAAACTTTCCCTTGAGTTCATTACTATGTTTTAAGTAATGCAGAAAATATATTCTTCATTTTTTTTGTACCAGCTATTGAACTCAGGGACCTTTGGCTTTGCAGCCATGTCCTCAGCCTTATTTTGTATTTTATTTAGAGACAGGCTCTCACTGAGTTGCTTAGTGCCTTGCTTTTGCTGAGGCTGGCTTTGAACTCTCAATCCTTCTGTTTCAGCCTTCAGAGCTGGTGTGATTATAGGCATGTGCCACCTCACCTGGCAGAAAATATATTCTTTCAGTAACAAGTCCATACCCGTAATTTACATTCAGTTGGTTCTCCACAAAAATGCTCCTCTTTCTCATATTAAGTTGCTTCTATCATGCATTGGGTCAATTGAGTTATGAAAATATATAAGTGTTTTATTTCTCTTAAGTAAATTTCTGCCAGTTTTAGTCCACAGTTTCTCTTAAGTCCTTACAGAACTGGATTGTTTCTATGTTGGTTGCCTTTTTATCTTGGCAAATTAATGAAAATCTTATAAATCAGTTGCCACTTATTGTGCGTCTGTCATACAGTGCCTGTTGAGCACAGCAGTGTGATGAGGGTCTGTGAATCAGAGATCTCTCTCTGCTTCTTGATTGTCATGTCCTGAGCTGCTTTCCTCTGCCACACCCTTCTGCCATGATGTTCTGCCTCACATCAGGCCAAGAACTGTGTAGTCAGTGGACTGTGCACTGAACTTGTAAAACCATTAGTCAAAATAAACTGTTTCTTTGCTAAGTTTTTCTTGTTAGGTCTTTTGGTCATAGTGATTAAAAAAAATCAGACTAAAACAATTGTACATCACTTAATGACAGTGATATGTTCTGAGAAATATATCCTCAGGTGATTCCATCTTTGTTTGAATATCACTGAGTATTTACACAAACCTAGATGGTATGGATTACTATACATGTAACTTGTATGTTGTGTGTGTGTGTTTTGTGTGTGTGTGTGTGTGTGTGTGTGTCGTGTGCATGTGCACTCACTTATGGGAACTTATTACTCCCAAGGATATGATTAACAAAACATTGAGATTAAATCAAGCACAAGAGAAAATGATGCAATCAAGAGACAGGGTAAACACAAGATTTATGGGCTATTATTGCCCATGTAATATGGCATATTGTTTTTCCAGTAATATTTTATAAGTAGAAAAAATATATTTGTTTTAGTCAGATTTTTTGCTGCTCTGACCAAATAGCTATACATAAATATTGTTATGTAGCCCATGAACGTATGACCTGACAAGAACAATTAGAGGAGGAAAAGTTTATTTTGAAGCCCCCAGTTTCAGAGGTCTCAATTCATAGTTGGCCAACTCTCTTGTTCTGGGCCTGAGGCAAAGCAGAACATCATGGGGGAATAAGCATGTGGTGGAGGAAAGCAACTGGGAGAACATAGCATCCAGGAAGCAAAGAGAGCACTCTGCTCAATAGGGACAAAAGGCACAACCCCCAGTGACTCATTTCCTCCAGTCATACCCTACCAGCCTACAGTTACCACTCAGTTAATCCCTACTGGGGGTTACTCATGAGCTTTTTGGGAACACTTCACATCTAAACCATAACAATACTCTAAAATAATGATAAAAATTCTAGTATGGTAAATATATAAGGCAATGACATAGGCATTTGTTATCAGTATCAAGTATTTTGTACTGTACATAATTGTAAGTGCCATACTTTTATTAAACTGGCACAGTACGTTTGTTAACATCTGTGTCACCACAAATGTGTGAATAATACACTGCACTATGACCTTAGAATAACTAGGATGGCACTAGGTGACAGAAATTTGGGGGCTCAGTTATAGTTTTGTGGGACCACCATCACATATTCAGTTCATCATTGACTGAAATATTGTTATGTAGCCCGTGAATGTATCTTCTTTTTTGACTTATCTTCTTAAATCATTTGCCTGTCTTCAATTTCATAATCACTTTTCAGATCTCTTTATGTAGTTTGCCTACAAATAATTTATCAGATGCATGATCTGCAAACATTTCTTTTCCCAGTCTATGGCTTTTTAATTTCATTCTATTAATAGTGTCTTCATAAAGCAGATGTTTTTATTTTATATGAGGTCAGTATAATAATATTTTCTTATGTGGATTATACTTTTGGGGTAATAAGTTAAAAGAAATCTTTCCCTAACCTATGATCAGAGTTGTTTTCCCCTTTATCTTTTCCTAGAATTTTATATAGTTAGGTTTTTAGATCTAACCTGTGACACATTTCAGTTAATTTTGGGGGTTGATATTTAATTTTTACATATGAACATCTAATTGTTCTAACATTATTTGTTCAAAACTGTCCTTTGTCCATTAAATTACCTTTGCTCTTTAGTCAAAATTGTGCCTTGTCAGTGACAAGAAGAATATGAGACAGGGCATATTACTGCATTGAGGTTACAGAACTTGTAAATAGCAGAGCTGAAATTTGAACTCAGATTCTCTTATTTGCTCTTAAGCATTACATTATTCTGCCAAGAAAAGTCAAACTGCAATGGATCAAGATGCTGCCTATATTTACTGATACCTGATCTGTATTTTCTACTGCATCTTCATGGATTTTTTTCCAAAAGATTTTATAGAAAATCTTCCAGCACAACTCACATTTCCAGTTTTATCCTGATCTGTGGTTCATACAGTGCATATGTACTGTGTGAGTTGCTTATGAAAGCTTGTTAAAAATGAAATAGCCATTTTACAAAAAAAAATCAGAGATGTCAGAATTTGATATCAATTTGAAGTTGGTGACAGTGTCTGCCACCCTGACATTGGCCTTGTTTATAAATTGCATCTACAGTAAAAATTTAGGAAGGTTTCTTGGTTTCTTATGTGATATTAAATGTGAATTCTATGGTCCTGAATATTAAAGTCATATGAGATGATAATAGAGCAATAAAAACAATGAGACCCATTTGACATTGAAAAATTACTTGACAGTACCTGATTCATAATTCTACTCTTCCTTTAGGTATTAATTATCCTAGAAAAACCTTTCTTAACTCCAAATATTATATCAAAATTCCCTATTGTATATTATCATAGTACCCTTTACTTCCTTAGCATTTTTTGCACATTTTAATTCTTTTTTTTTGATTTACTCATTTTATTTTTATTTATTTTTATTCTTTTATTGGTTGTTGAAAACATTACAAAGCTCATGATGTATCATCTTTCATACATTTGACTCAATTGGGTTATGAACTCCCATTTTTACCCCAAATACAAATTGCAGAATCACATCGGTTACACACTCACATTTTTACATAATGGCATATTAGTGACTGTTGTATTCTGCTACTTTTCCTATCCCCTACTATCCACCCTCCCCTCCCCTCCCATCTTTGCTCTCTACCTCATCTGATGTAGTTCAATTCTCTCCCTTGTCCCCCTCCCCCCNTGGACTGTCTCTGGTTGGTTTCAGCTCCCGGTCACCGGCGTGCGGGCGATCTCTAGCCGCCCAGTTGCGCGGTCGGTCGCCGGCGGGCGGGTGGTCTCCAACCGCCCAGTTACGCAAGCGGGTGGGCTGTCGCCGGCGGGTGGGCGATCTCTAGCTGCCCAGTCTTGTGGTCGGTCACCGGCGGGCGTGCGGTCTCCAGCTGCCCAGTCGCAGGGGCAGTGGGTGGGCTGTCGCCGGCGAGCGGGCGATCTCTAGCGGCCCAGTTGCGTGGGCAGCCGGCAGGCGATAGGTCGCCGGCGGGCAGGCGGACTCCAGCCGCCCAGTCGCGAGGGTCTGGCCTCTAGTCCCCTGGTTTCTCCTGCTAGTCCTGGTTTCTCCTGCTAGACCAGATTTCCCCTGAGTGATGCCTCTCAGCAGTTCCAACTGTACTCTGGGCCTGCCATTTGTTGGGTGTGGAGGGTGTCTATTGGGAACCCCAGCACTCTATTGTTTTAATTTTTTCTGCTTGCCCGTCCCCCAGTGCTGGCTAGACAGGTTTCGTTTTTGCCGCTAATGGGAGGGGGAGTTGAAGGTCAGGTGTCTCTAGTTTTACCTGCGTCTTTATGCAGGCTTGCTCTGATAATCCCACCCCCGGAAAGCCTAGGAAAGATTTTATGCGAATTCTCCACTGTATGGGAGCTGAGCTGAGTAACACACACCTGTTTTATTGTTGCAATCTGTCGGAGAGTGGCGGTGGTTACTTCAGCTCTCCAATATGGTGGCCGCTGGTTTCCTTGGTGGAGTTTCCGTTGTGGGGGATAGAACTGTACCGCTTCCTTCCCTGTCTGAAATCCCGAACTCAGCCCGGAACTCAGTGGGTGCTCAGCCGGCAGGATTCCACAGAATCTGCAGCAATGTTTCTTCCTGTTTGCTGGTCGCTTCTCAGTGGTGCCCCGCTGTCTATAGCCGCGTGGCGGGCCACGTGGATCAGTCAGCCCGGATCTCCCCACATTTTAATTCTTTATCTAATTTTCTAATATGTATTTCTCTGAAACATTTTCTGACAATTGAATTGTGCCTGTATAGTCAAAGCCTAGCACAATGCATGCATGTGTGTGTATGTGCATGTGTGTGTGTGTGTATGTGTGTGTATATAGTGTTATGCCTTTCAACAGACTTCTTCTATAGAGAGTAGCAGAACAGAAGCCAGAAGTGTAACTGGCCCCTTTGCTACTTTTCAAAGGAGACTAAATGTTAGAAATGACTTATCATCTTCAACCAAGAAGTCCATTGGTCTGGCATAACACTAGTCTTATATGGGGTAAAATAAGGCACTTTGGCTTGGTGAAATAATGGTGAAGATGTTTGGAAACAGAGGTAACTGCTAATGGGATATACTAGAATAACCTTATAATACTAAAAAGGATATTCCAGAGAAGCTGCCCTTTCTACTCACACTAGGAAAATCAGGCTTTTTTCATGTCTCAGAATATTTGTAACCAAATCCTATAACAGTAGACTACAAACCAGCATAGCTGCTGGTAATAGGGAAACAACCTTTTCAAACAACACTTGGTTCTTTTCGAAACTGTGCCAACTTGCTTCTTGGAAGTTTATTTACACTCTTAAAACTGATACTTTCCAGTGGTTGGGATGGGTCAGGTTCACAACAATAGAATATATTAATCAATCTTTTTAGCATTATGAAAAAAAAATAAAAAAGAGGCAGTAGGGAGACAGAACACATGTTTTTATGAATTATCATGCCCAAAATGTTCAACCTAAATGAGATCAAGTTTTGAGATCCGCTATCAGTTTACAGGAAATACAAGGCAAAAAGGGGCATGTAAAATGGCACCCTGGAGGACAGATTTGGCAAAAATCCAACATATGCAGTATTTTATAGGACAAATTTTTTTTCTAGAAAAGATTGGGTTTGTGTGCGTGAAATACACATATGTGATATAATCAAGGATATTTGATCAAAAGTGAACATTTAGTGACATTATTAATTTATTGCTATTTTTTCAGGCATAAAATGCTATTGTGACCATGTGGGTTTTTAAGTGTAGACTTCTTGTCTTTTAGAGGTATATTTTGAAGAATTAATGAATGAAATAATATGATGTCTGAGATTTGTTTGAACTTTTTTGTAAAGAGTGAAATAGTTGGTAGTTTAGGTTCTAAAAGCCATGATTTCTGTCATAACTACTCAACTCTGCCAATGTAATCTGAAAACAACCATAACAATATAGAAATAGATGTACACTTTGTTCCAGTACAACTGTATTCATGAAAGCATGTGACCAATTTGTGGGCCATAATTTGCTGACACCTCAGTGTTTGACATTTAGATGAAACTACCTTCTCTCCCAGTTTCTATTTCAGATATAGGCAAATGACCCAGAAGTGGCTAATCAGTGCATTTTATTCATCTGCCCACTGTGATTTGTTCAGGATGGGCTTTTGATTTCAGCTGGACCAATTAGAGTTAGGCCTAAGATTTGCTAATACCATTAAGAAAGATACACTGTCTTTTAATTGGGATTGTTAAATTGGTAGAATATATTTCTGGTGTGCCTGGTGAGTTTTGTCACTTGGAGTATGTCACTTGGAAAATCTTCCATCTTGTCAGAAGGGGGAAATCCACCTGTGGTTGAGGCTGCACAGAAGATCATAAAGCTGAGAAGCAGAAAACGAGATCTGAGACCTTTTGTGCCAACAAAACTTAGTTGTTGTCACAGAAAAAAATATTTCTAGGAAGAGCTAAGACTGAAAAACCAATAAGTAATTTCATTGTGTCAGTTGATTCTTCCTTTAAAATCTTTCCAGGTTAAAATGATTTAAAGTTTATCTTTCTCTGTAGAAATTCAGTTTGTGTGTGTGTGTGTGTGTGTGTGTGTATGGGGGGAGGGTATATAATATCCATATCCATTATTTTAGAAATTATTGATAATTATAATTACTGATAATTATTTAGAAATTATTGATAATTATTAAGAAATGTTTGAATCCTGTAAGTGGACATCCTCTTGCCTTTGAGTCTATTCTCAAGAAGTTGGATGGCTTTCCAACATGTCTAATGAAGATTGTCCTGTTACTCTTTTCATAGCTCATAAAATAATGTCAACTATAATGCCAGGATGGATGACTAACAAGGCATATAGGTCTACACTTAATTGGCCAAGTTCAAAGTCTCTGACACTTTTATTTGGGGGTTAACAAATTCAATAGAAAGCTGTAAGTTTAGGTCACACTGTTTTGCTGTTGCTGAACTTTATCTCAAAGCATTGCTATTTAGTGAAGATCATTATTAGAAATAGCCTCATGGAACTTGTTGCAGTTACTGGATGGAATCATTAAGAGTGCACTGTCTACTTCATATGGTGTCCTTTCAATGAGAATCCACGAGGAAAAATTCTTTCAAGTATCAATGCTACGAATGTCTGCCTTTTAAAAAAAATTAATTGAACAGATTTTTTAAATATCTAAAATACATCATTAATCATGTATATTTTCTTTTTGAGTGAATTGCTAAGGTACTCAGTATTCAGTTTAGAACTCACCTTAGTAAAAGTATGGAATCTATTGGCATATAGTTTCGATAAGTACCCTTCAGTCACCTTTCTTACCCAGCCACTAGTTTTCTTTAATCCCAATTTTCTCTTTCTAACTTATAGCATTGTGAGACAGTATATAAATATCCAAATTAAACTTTCTTGTTTATTAGTAGTGAAATGTAAGCCAAGAAGGGAAAAAAGGACAGTGAAAGGAAAATGGGAGGGCACCAGAAGCAAACCATTTTTTTATTCAACAGCATAGCTCAGTGTCTTGCCAAACTGCCACTGGGAGTCTTTTTGGTGTAGAAGAAGCCATTTATATGCTTGGATTGTATTGCTCTAAAAATGTGGTGACTTTCAAAGAGACCCCCATTCCTTTGGGGACATAAGCCCAAGAGTTGAGAGCACCCACAGGATTCACGCTTCCCTGACTCTGGGGTTCTCTTTAGGGTTTTACCAGATGGAAAACTAGCACCTCAGAGCCAGTGAGGTGGTGAGCTAACAGGCTTTATCAACAGATGGAGGACCCCAAGTGTGAATAAAAACAGCTTCAGCTTGAAAGGGGAAAAAAACATTCTGAATCCAATCTATGTAAGCAAATACCCATATCAAACCAATTATCCAGAGGAATTGGTACACTGGCTACCTTAGAGACTCCACATGAGAGATATTTACCTGCCCTCTATATTGCTAATGATTTTGAATAGGTTATTTAATTACTAAGACTATGTTTCTTAGGTTGAGAAAGAGCAAGGTTTTCCTCTTTTAAATGTGAACTCAATGTAGTGTGACTGGTTTCCTTTTGCTGTTATTAATAGGATAATTATTTACAATTTTGGGAAAACTCTTAAGTTAACAACTTCACACATAATGTTTGGAAAACCTTAGGTATAGCCCTACATTCATGGTTTATGAATGTACAGATATACATGTGTAGCAATTGGATCAGATGGATCATAGTTCCTTAATTTAGGAATGCAACTAAATTATGAAGTGTTTCCAGGTTGATCCAATACTGCTAAATATTTCAATGTTTCCTGTTTCCAGGAATACTAATATTTATACAAAGAGGATAAAACAAGTATGTGGCTTAGTTCTGGTTGTTAAAGAATTATTAAACATTAATTTATAAAATGTATGTTTCTTTGGGTAACATTTTATATTTGTTCTACCCAAAGCAAAGACAAAGTATTGACAGAATTCTTCAGGTATTTCAACCTTTAATTATTAAGACTATATTTCTTAGATATGTATATCTACCTATGTAAAATACCTATCTATACCTATCTCTCTATATTTACATAGATAAAATTTCAGTGGCCACAACTTCACAAAATCTTGAGTTTTAAATTGACACAAAAACTTTTGCTAAATTATTTACAGAAAAGTTTTATTTTAGGTAGTCATTTATGAATAAAATAAATAAATGAGTACCTAAAATAGATACAACTCACAAACCTCTACCTAAATTTAAAAAGATAAAACTTCAGATAAAACTCACAAACCTCTACCTAAATTTAATTTCAATTAAAATAATTAAAAAATTTTATTTTATTTTGTGAAAAAAAATATTATTCAGGTTCAGGACAATCTAAATTTCATTTTAAATAGATTTTTTTTAATTTGACATCAATCTGAGGTCTAAATATAGTTGAAAATTTTAAATTTGGAGACATTTTATGAGTTAATTAAAATCTTAGTTGTAGCCTCACTGGCAGCAACACTAGTAGGCCTTTGATAAGTCAGAATTCTTCTGTTAGAACTGCATTAAAGTCTTCAAAGTTGATTTTTCTTTCCAAGTTTTCCTGTGATAGGTCCTTCCTTAGGAAAGGTAGAATGCATGCAGCAAAGTAAAGGGTGGCATGAACAGAGCCATCTCTGAGGTGACAGAGAAGTTTAACAATCATAGAACCCTTCTGCACAAGCAGCAATGTTGTATGGTCATAATGGTGCATGGTCTGCCATCTGTCTGATAAAACAACTAAGCATGTTCAGTATTATCAACAGGAAGATGGGAAAACTGTCTGCTTTTAGGGAGCTCTACTTTATCCTCTCTTAAAGACTGGCAAACTTTCAAAGACTTTTTCTTCAGAGTAAAATACTATCAATCTGCCTACCTCAGTATTTCCCCTTTTGTACATTACATGTAACCTTTTCTTATGAAATGAACAGCAATTAGTATATTCCAGTGATCTTAAATGATACAGGTGCCTAATCTGGGTAATGTGATAACTACAGTTGATCAGGTTCCAGAAGGATATTTGATCCACAATGGAAGTTAAGGGCATAAGGGTTCTCGTGATTACAGCCTTTACAAGGATGCTTAGTGAAGCAGTGGGCTATAAACAGTAATATCCAGCTTCTCACACACCCCATCAAATGCACATGTAGTTAAGTTTCTAGAGACAGTCACTTTTAATTGGGTAGAACACATGTGCAATTTCAGCCATCAGAAGAATGTACATGTTCTGATATCCCATGTCCCTGCTCTTTTTCTTAAAAATAACTAGGTTATTTTCCCTTCTTCATTTCTAAAGAACAGTTTTATTGAGGTATAATGTAAACCACAAAATCTGCCCATTTTAAGTATAGAATTTAATGATTCAAACACCGACACCAATCAACTTTTACTTAAGTAGGAAATCCTCATCATTTCCATAATATTTGATAATATATTTCAGTTACGATTGTGTTATTATGTTACTCTGATTCCTTCCTTCCTCCCTCCCTCCCTCCCTCCACAGGTCCCTTCATCTTCCCCTAGCCCTTAACTTAAATTCCCCCAGATAAATAGGTTCATGAAGAGTGTTATATAGTCCTGAATCATGTTGAGACTTAAGAGATGGCAAATGAATCCCACCCCTCTTTCCCTTGGGTATCACTGATCCACTTCACAGTGTGTTCTGCTAAACCATAGTATATTCTTAATTCACTCAATATACCCCAGCAACAATGTAAGTAAGTCTTTGCCATCCTTGGCTGAGATCTGCTCTCCTGTGGAGAAGTGTTTTCCCAAGATCTTTTCCTTCCCTTCTTTGAAGTCCCTGTGTTTGGTGTGTTCCATGCCTCTGCTGGCCCCAATAAGGCCTCCCTTCCCCGGCCCCTGTGCCAGGCTGAGGTGTGGAACTGCCAACTCCACAGAGGGTGTGCTAGATTACAGAGGTGCCGAGAGGAGTCAGAGCTGCCTTCCCCCTTGGAGAAAGTGGAAAGGCCTACAATGGCCTACATAATTGCCTGCCTCACTTCAGCTACCTCTTAAAGCCCATGGGGGGTTAGGTCTGTTGGATCCCAGTGTGATGGGATGGGAGGCTACAGTGTGTAGGTGGCCCCAGCTGGACTCCTCCAGGTCAGGACCAGGTGGAACCTTGGCTCTCAGCTCCACACATTTCTAGGCACCCAGATCAATCTGTAGATGGGGATTTCTTTTTCTTCCTCTCCATTGACCAAATCTTACCAATCACTACAGCTGCTCTGCTCACTCTGCTTTCCAAAGTCAGCCTGGGTGCCACTCTAACTGGCCAGGAGTCTGGGCCAGATGTGGGGGAGGTGGCCTGTCCATGAGTGAGGGCCAGTGCCTTCCTCACCCAGGTGAGTCCCATGCACATAACCTCAGTTTTAGGACCAAGAGCTGTGTTGGTTTCTTAGATTGTTAGTTTTCCCTCCAGGGGACCACAGTAGGTGAGGCTT
>NW_026000119.1:6317176-6361266 GCF_001458135.2 Marmota marmota marmota | reverse complement strand
CTCCCTCCCTCCTTTCCTTCCTTCCTTCCTTCCTTCCTTCCTTCCTTCCTTCCTTCCTTCTTTCCTTTTTTCTTTCACCAGAGATTGAACCCAAGGGTGCACAACCACAGGGCCACATACTCATCCCTTTATATGTTTTATTTTGAAACAGGGTCTCACAGAATTGCTTAGGCCTTTGATAAAGTTGCTGAGGCTGGCTTTGAATTCTCCATCCTCCTGTCTCAGCCTCCTGAGTTGCTGGGATTATAGGCATGTGCTACCACATCTAGGTTGTGACTCTGATTTCTATTTGCCTGTGAAACTACTAAAATTGGTGAGGGCAATTTAAAATTATTGATTAGTGTAGAAACATATTTAAGCATTGCAGGAAAATGGGTTCAAGAAAATGATTCTCAAACCTTTACTTTCAAGGTTCATATATAAGTCACATTTTCTTTGTCACAAACAAATATGTACAGTTTATTTCATCCCATAATTCATGTTATTTATTATATGGCATATTTCCATAAGTTTGCAATTGAATTGGTCATATACATGTAAAATAGAAACTATATCACTAATTTAATGTCTATGGATTTTGCACTTTAAAAAAAGTCTTTTAATGGCTCTACAGGATCCCAGTTTACAAAGTCTGTATCCTAGGCAACTTACAAGCTTTCTAAGAAATATGCCAAATAGACAGCTGCTGTAGCTACTACCAACGAACAAATCTTTTTCACCTTGGCATCTGAGATTTTCATTTATTAGCCAAAAGAAGCACAGTTTCAGCATTGTCTTTAGCTATCCAATAAATTCAGGGAGTAAGACCATTGGGTATATTGTTGAAGAGCAGTTGTTTGTTAAATGCCATAAGGGACCATTATTTAGGCTGTTAAAAATTAGTTTCTGAGTTTAAAACAAAAGCACCTATGATAATCATGTAATTTAACTTAGGTTTTCTGTGATTATCTCCCTGTAACAGGAAGGTAGGCTATAATTTAAAAATTACTTTTACTTAAAACTTGAAGTAAATTGTGGAATGAGAACCCAAAGTATAATTTGGGTGGCTACTCAATAAATACAACTAATTTACGCAAATTAAGTACAACAGATAACATGGGGAAAGATATTAAGAAGAACATGTTAAGATTTTATCGCAATTTCCCCTTTAATAAATACCCTGGAAGAAATATGTTATATATGAGCCCAGGTCACCTGGAAGGCAGAACTTGAGTCAAAGTGTATATACTAATGCTTTCCTGAGTAAATCCCAAGGTAATGAAAGTGATGGAAAAAGGGAAGTTAGATAGTAAGGAAGGGAAGCAAATAAAAATCATTTGTCAACTAGTTAACTACAGGTTTACACAAAATATCAAGGATGCTTCATGAGAGGATGTCTAGAATCCCTGTGCCTTGGAATAACCAGCATCAGGAAGAAAGGAATGGCTTTACTTTCCAGATCCTACTTGTCTCCTCTGGCTCTCTTCATCAACCTTCATACTATTGCACACTAATTTCATTGTAAACCTGAGTTAAGTTTCTTGGCCATTTGGGCATCTTCCGGGAAAATCCAGCTTTCACATCCCATGGTGTAATGGTATTGAATTGGACAGGAGCAGGTAAATCTTCTGAGATTGTTTTCCCTTGGCAGGAGTCATAGAGGTGTATTTTAGTCAGCTTTTTCACCACTGTGACTAAAGGAACAGTTGTAGAGGAGGAAAGTTTATTTGAGGGCTCACAATTTCAAAGGTCTTAGTCCATAGAAGGCTGGCTCCATTCCTTGGGGCTTGAGGTGAAGCTGAACATTATGGTGGGAGAGTGTGGTGGAGGGAAGCAGCTCACCTCATGGTCAGTAAGCAGAGAGAGAGATTCCACTCTCCAGATACAAAATACATACCCCATAGTCATGTCCCCAATTAACCACTTCGTCTAGCCACACCTCACCTACCTCCAGCTACCACTCAGTTAATCCTATCACAGATTAATTCACTATGTTAAGACTTTAACAACACAAACATTTCTCCTCTGAACCTTCTTGCGTTGCATCACCCATGCGCTTTTAGGGGACACCTCATATCCAAACCATAACAAGGTGTGCCCAAGTCTAGACCTCATGCTGGGGAAGATTGAGATAGTCATAAGTATAAAATTGAAAGATGACAGTAAGAGCTGATAGAATTGCATTGAGAAAGTAGATAAGACCTGGGAGTGAGATGATATCAAATGAATCTAGGGAGTCTCATAGCTGGATTAAATATTGAATGTTATTCACTTTATAAAAACTCAATTTTGCATGCATTATCAACATCATTTGAATGTCTACTATGTTTTGAGCAAGAAGATAGCTAAAAATACAGATGTACGTTAATTCATATTCAATTGTTAACAGCTTAGCTAGATGATCAAGGACTTGGAAGAATACTGGGAGATAGGTGACAAGGAATATAGGGAATACGTATGTGAATGGACCTCTCAGAGTGGATAAAAACTATGGAGATATTTATTTCACCAATTAATGCTCACTAAAGGGCATTTACATAATAATTAGGTAGACAAGATGAGACGGTCTCTAGAGGTTTGTTACCTTCTTTCCTCAGCCCCATTGCTTCTTCAGTGGACCTAGAGAAAAATAGGCCATGATGTCAGGGATGGAGGCTATGCATTGGCTTAACATCATCATGTCCACTTACCAAGCTAATCTGACTGACTTTACAACTGAGTGTCTACTCTGCTAAGAGTGGAGAAACATTAAGCCCCAACATAGCACCATGTCAATGGGTTACCATCCAAACCTTGGTGCAAGATTAATTATATTGAATTTGTTCCATTTTGAAGGGGGCACAGATTTGGAATAGATGCATTGTGAAAATAGATCTGCCATTCATGCTGTAATCCTTCTGCCAGCATTGAACTCAAAGAATAACACCCTCTTCATTGCATTCCACACAGAATTCATCTGATTAAGGAACTCATTTCAAAGCAAAAGAAATGCACAGGAATGGACGAATGCTGATAGAACTAACAACATTCCACATCACTCAAAAATGGCTGGCTTAATTGAAAAGTAAAATGGTTTATTCAACTAATCAGTTGTAATATTATTTGGGAGACAATACCCTGAAAAAATGATTTCTGTTTTTCAGGTTGAAATATATGCTTTGAATTAGAGACTATTATGTAAGAATGTCTTCTACAGCCAGTGCACATGGATACGGAAACCAAGGGGTAAAATCAGTAATACTCTTCTAAAAATAACAAATAATAACTTATTCACAGGAATTTTCACTTCCTGTCATTGAAACTTTGAGTTTGGCTGTATATGGATCTTAAGTAACCAAGAAGGATGGGGCATAAAGGATGCTTCCATCAGTGTACACCATAACAATTCATTGAACTGAAAGATGAGACTGCCACTTGTCCAGTCTGAACTTCTTATGCCACTGGAAAAAACACGTCAAAAGAAAGAGAGGAGCTAACTTTTCTGATCTGGGATAATTAATTTCAATTATCAAGGAGAAACAGGGTTGCTGCTATACAATAGGAATAAGAACAATGTCTGAAATACAGTGGATTCTCTGAGGTGCTTTTTAGTATTTTTGTGCCCAATAGTAAAAGTCATCAGGAAACTACTGCAGCAAAAACAACAATAGGCAGGATGATTGAAGACTCAGACCCTTTGTGAATGAAAAGTTGGGATACTCCACCAGATAAAGAACCCGAACTAGCTGAGGTTCTGGTTAACATTAAAGAAAATAGGGAATAGAGATTGGAAAAAGGAAGTCATTAATATCAACTACAGTCTAATGGCTAATTACAGAAGCAAAGACCATAATATCGTTGCATACATTCTCTGTGTTTGTGACATTTGCAGATATTAATCATTTTTTTTCTTTCTTTTCCCATTTACTTTTATATACTAGGTGGTAGAGGTTAATTTTACAACTTAGTCTTTAGGTAACAGAATATTCAGTGAAATTATGACATAACTTGAGGAATAGTTAATATGGGCAGCAATTGATGCAGTGCTTCTCTTCATTTTCAGGAAAGGGTAATAACTTCATTACTTATAAGTAGGATAGCTGAACTTGTTAAATGGAAATTTAGAGTTGGTTTATTGTTGTTTGGAAGTTCAAATGTTAATAATAATGAGAGTGGAAATAAGTAGCCAAGGAGCGGTCTGGTGATCACTTTATGGCTTTTTAGCTCTAACTCCACTCATTAATATATGCTTTGTAATAATGGAGATAGACCCTATAAACATACCTACTTTGTAGTTGGCAAGATGTTAAAGTTTGTCAGTAGAGGGCATCGGAAGAGCACTGAGGGTGAAGGGGCTTTTCTCCCTGGTTCCAATATGTTTCCAGATACTTCTTCTTACTCTTAATGCAATGCTACCAGTAGGAGTAGGAGACATCTAAAGGTACCCATTGAATTTCAGTAGCAACCCTGTCCGTCAAGTATCATTGGTACCACCATGAGTGAATTTCCAGTTCTAGGCATCATGGCAGGCAACTTCACAGTTGTGGCCCTGTACCTTGGAGGGTCATTTCCTTCTTGATAGTTCTACCTGTAATCCCTTCCTGTAAGTTCCAACTCATCTGTGCCCGAGTTTGTCTAACTATCCAATTCGGCCTGCAATTTCCTGTATGCCAATTTCAGCTTACTTGTACTATGAAGAGATTTTTCTTGATCACATAACAATTGTGAATTGATCTGATCTCGGGGGAACTGGTGAACTTTGGTATCCATTGGGTTCCAACACCTTCTCCAATGGAGTCTGAACCCCAGACTTAGAGAGAGGACCTCCACCCAAATTTATTCCTTTACTGAGTATTCTCTTTCAACTTTAGAATATTCCTTAGTATTCCTTTTACCCTTCTATGGTTTATTTTATTTATAATCTTTATATTAGACTTTCTATGTTAAAATTATTGTATATTTTATCTCTTCCTATTTTGAATGGTACACCATCTATGAAATTTGAAAGAAATTTTGTGTGTATTAGAGATTTTATCCCAAGTATACTTTTTTTTTATTAGAACATGTTGTCCAACTTTGGGTTCAGTTGTTAGTATAGAATATGAAATGTAGTTTAGGGGTGCAGTAGACCTATTGGCTGCATGGTAATTAAACATTCATATTAGAGGAGGCTGGATAACCACTAACCTGTATAATAATTACCAGGAATGAGGCTCCTATAGCACAAGAATTAAAACTAAGGATCAATAAATGGGATGGATTCAAACTAAAAAGTTTCTTCTCAGCAAAAGAAACCATCTGTGAGGTGAATAAAGAGCCTATATCCTGGGAGCAAATTTTTACCCCTCACAATCAGATACAGCACTAATCTCTAGGGTATATAAAGAACTCAAAAAACTAAGCACCAAAAAACCCCCCCAAAGCAAATAACCCTATTAATAAATGGGCCAAGGACCCAAACAGACACTTTTCAGAAGAGGATATACAATCAATCAACAAATATATGAAAAAATGTTCATCATCTCTAGCAATTGGAGAAATGCAAATCAAAACTACTCTAAGATTTCATCTCATTCCAGTCAGAACAGCAGCTATTATGAAGACAAACAACAATAAGTGTTGACCAGGATGTGAGGAAAAAGGTACACTCATGCATTGCTGGTGGGGCTGCAAATTGGTGCAGCCAATATGGAAAGCAATATGGAGATTCTGTGGAAATCTGGGAATGGAACCACCATTTGACCTAGCTATCCCTCTCCTCAGTCTATACCCAAAAGGCTTAAAACAGCATACTACAGGGACACAGCCACATCAATGTTTATAGCAGCATAATTCACAATAGCTAAACTGTGGAGCCAATTAGATGCCCTTCAGTAGATGAATGGATTTAAAAATATGGCATATGTACACAATGGAATTTTACTCAGCAATAAAAGAGAATAAAATCATGGCATTTGCAGGTAAATGGATTGCATTGGTGAAGATAATGCTAAGTAAAGTTAGCCAATCCCCCCAAAACAAATGCTGAATGTTTTCTCTGATATAAGGAGGCTGACTCATAGTGGGGTAGGGAGGGGGAGCATGGGAGGAATAGACGAACTCTAGATAGGGCAGAGGGGTGGGAGGGGAAGAGAGGGGACATGGGTTTAGAAATGATGGTGGGAATGTGATGGACATTATTATCCAAAGTACATGTATGAAGACACAAATTGGTGTCCACATACTTTATATACAACCAGAGATATGAAAAATTGTGCTATATACATGTAATAAGAATTATAATGCATTCTGCTGTCATTTATAAAAAAAATTTAAATAAATAAATCCTTAAAAACGAGAGAGAGAGAGAGTGGCTAGAGGTTCCCTTGAGCCATTTATAATTAGAAATAATAATAGGCTTTGAATTGTTTAGTAATTCCACCTGTAGTGGACCTACTCAAGAATGGAATCTTCCCTGTCATGAATAAGGCTCAAAGATTAAATGCTTCTTTTGGTCCCTCAAGTTATTTTCTTGGGCTAGGTAAGTTTGATATCTCCCAGCAATGATTTGGAATTGATGAAAATTTTCTTCAGGTGCATATGTAGTTGGGAAAACTCCAGAACACAAGCCACCACCACTTAAAAAAAAAAAATCTCCCAGGTTTGAAAGACCTCAGGACTACTCTGCTGGTCTTCACTGGAAAGGGCTAATTGTTATTTATGCCTTGAGCAGTTTCAAAGCAGATGAAAATATCCTGGAGGTATTGCTTCTTTCTCTTAATTATCTTCAAAAGTATGGGATCCATACCCTCCCTTTACATATACACTGATTCCAGTAACATTTGAAAGCAGGAGGAATAGGAAGGAGTAGGAAGTAATTTAATCTTTCATATTATCTTATTGTGTTAGTTTTTAAATTTCATGCTCCCCACTCCTCCTCTTACTCTTAAATCATAAGCTCCATGGAAGCAAATATCTATTCTGAATTGTTCTCTATAGCATTTTTTATATACTTATTGTCTTCTCAATGAGACAAATTCATCAATGTCCCACTAGACTAGTTTTATTGGGCTGTTTCTGATAATACTATGCTATAGGCATAAACGTATATATTTTGAATGAATAAAAGGTGTATTGCCTAACTTTTCATTTGGTACTTTGTCAGTTGTCTTTTACTTAGTATTTATCTATTATCTGGGTTTTAGTAAAACAATGTGTGTGTGTATGTGTGTGTGTGTGTATCACTGAAATTGGGATATTACTATATACCTATTACTATGATATTTTCCAACATAAAAAATTATCAAAGTCTACTATTCCATTTAATTAAAGTAGATCTTTAAAATAAGGATTTGACAATTTTTTAAAATAGAATGCTCCAAATATTAATTTTAAAAAATATTCAAATATAATTATTTGAGCTAAATGGATGCATAAAAAGAAAAAATAGTGGAAACATTAGGAAAAAAGAGAGCAACTCCATTTGCAAAAAGTAACAGTTAAATCTTTAAAACAAGCTTATTTAGCATATTTGAAAATGTGATTAAATTCATCAACTGAACCTGATTACTTCTGTTCCTTAGGCAGTTTACAATACTATACTCATAATCACAGCATGTGTTAAGTAGTGAGCTAAGTACTTGACACACATTATTTCATTAACTAATTAGCATGCTTCTGTAATGAATGCAAAAGGAGTTTAATGTGAATAATCTATTGATCATTGGTTTATTACAGAGATTCACTTAAAATTCAAGTTTCTCTGATGTACAAGTTTGCTTTTTCTAATTGTTCAGAATCATTGTTTTTTGAGGTAATCAGGACTAGACCAATGAAGAGTCCCTGGGTCAGTGAACTCCAGTTTGGGTTTCTTGAGGCCAAATGTAAGGCAAAAAGTTTTTCAGAAGGTCATTTGTCAGAGAGAGTTGGTATAAGTCTGGTGATGGATATGAGGGACTTCAAACACCAAAAGTGGTGTGAAAAGGTGAAATTAGAGTCTAGAATCCTAAAGCCAGAAGTTATGATGTGAATATGGTCTTGAAAGAAGTGCAAAACACTTGGGTGACTTTCTAGCTTAGGGCTAGAATGGTTTGGAATAATCATTGCAACTGTCCTTTGGTATTTTAATAGCTCATCTTCATAAGTCCAAGGGGGAGTGGTGTGTTTTTCTAGCTTAGGAAACTTTACCTGCTTACAGATCATTGTTAGATCTATATCATAAATGTTTGATTATCTGCTTATAAGCTTATTATTTTTTTCCAGATATATTTGGTCACCTTCTTCACTGCATTTCAGGGTACGAGATCCTAAGTTCAATCCCCAGCACTACAAACAAAACAAAGCAACCAAACAAAAACAAAAATACCAAAATTCCACTCAGTCAATATTATTTATTGAGGAGGAAAATTGCACCAGGGATTCTTCTAAGAATGGGAGAGATAAAAATGAATAAGAGAGATGGAGCTCCTATCCTCATAGAACATTCATTTTATTGGAGTAGATGAATAACAAATAAATAAATATTAAAATGTAAATTACATTAAATTAAGTGAATACTTAGAGAATGACAGGAGGAAGGAAAGTGGCTAGGGAGGTCCTCTCTAAAAATTTGGTCAGATAACTAAGTATAGTGAAGAGAAGAGATTCACGTTGCAGCTCCGAGGGAAGTGTGGCCAAAGAAAATTCAACAAGTACAAAGTTTTGGGGCAGAAAAACATTTGAGGATCATCAAGGAGACCCATCAAGGCTGAAAAATAGTGAGAGAGATGAAAGGACATGATCTTAAAGAGACAGACAGGGTCAAATCACACAAAGCCCTGAGAAAGAGTTTGGAGTTGGTCCCGGCGTAAAAGGAAAACATTAAAAGTTTTTAAGCAAGGGAAACCATGATATACTTTCAAAAAGTGTTCATAAGTGAAGAATATACTAAAGAAGGACAAGATAGAATGTAGGGTAGACAGTTGTAGGGATCCAAGTTGTCAAAGTAAGAAATGGTAGTAGCTGGAATCAAGGAAGTAGTGGTAGAAGTGGTGAGATGTAAGATTTGACATATATTTTAAAGCCAACACAACTCTTCGGTGATTGTGTGTGGAATGTAATGAATATAAGAAAGGAAAATGTGACTTTAAGGTTATAAGCATAAGCAATAGGTGTATAACAATTACTGAGATAACAAAGAGTAGGAGATGATCATATTTGGCAGGGAATCAAGAGATCTAATTTGGACATGTTAGGTGTACATGTGTCTTATACATTTAAACAAAGTAATCAGATAGGCAGTTGAAAATAAAAATATAGAGTTTAAGAGAGGTCCATCCTGGAGTTATCAAATTGTGGAATCTGCTGCACAATGATGATATTTAAAGCTATTGGACAGATGAGAGCCCCTGAGGAAGAAGTATAGTGAACAAGAGGTTAAGAACCAAGTTTTGGATAGTGTAGACATTTAAGGGACACAAAGAATTACAAGAAACCAGTAAAAGAGGTTTAGAATCAGTGGCCAATCAAGTAGGAAGAAAACTAGTTGGTTTTCTAGAAGAGAAGTGAAAGAAGTATTAGTAAGAGAGAGGAAGGAGAACTAAAGTTTGCTTTTTCCACGCAGCATAAAATATGTAATTGGTGACCCTTACATGAAGGATTTCAAGGGAATAATGAAAATGTGACTAGAGAATGTTCAAGAAAAAAATGAGAAATATTTTTAAAAGTACAGATTGGAGAAACTGCAGGACATTAACTATAGGGACATGACAACATTAATAAGGGCTTTTTTTAATGAAAGATATTTGAAAATGTGTATATGCTGACAAGGATGATCTGTTATACCTAGACTTTTGAGTTTGAGAGGAGGACACACTGCCAGATTTTGTCAAAATAGATGAGCTTTGTGTCAGGAGAGGAGATAGTCTTTGTCAGCATCTTTATTAGAATCAATAGCATTGAATATGAAGGGTTTCAGATTCCTCTTTTTAAGACAAATATAAATAAGTTCTCAGAGCTTGCCCTGCCTTACACAGATTTCCATGAATCTGGGCATGTGGTAGGAGTGGCAGGCCTTTCATATAGAGTGACAGGTTATATGTGATGGATCTTTGGGCTGTGATGAATGGCCTGTGCCAGTCAGTACCATTAGAGCTGACTCACCCCAGCAAGATTAATTGTTTGAGATTGTACACACATTTTTCAGGAGGGAAGCATTTCTGTTTATCTATCTTATGTCCATCACAAAGGGGGTCCCTTGAAGCTTGTCATAATCCATAAGAGGAACAAAACATTTTCATACCCATTAAGAATGCTCTCACTGATTTTCTCTGTTCTTTTTGCATCCTCAGGGTCAATAAAATGTATTGGCTTTCTTTGGTAGTTGTTAAACTCTCATTGTCAGTTATCCTTGGTGCTAAAAGTGAAGATTAGTATAGGAAGGTTTAAGAACAAGGTACAAAAATAGATCAATCTACTTTAGAACATAGCCTTTCTCACATTGTAAACTCTTGTCCATATGTTGTCTTTGTTTCCTCAAGAAATAGCACAGCACCTGAAACATCATGTTTAATAAATTTGTATTAAATGGATTAATTTAGGGTGAGATACATAATACCATTTTAAGAGTCATGAGATCTTAAAAGGATATAAAAATGTCTCTGACCTTTTAAAAAACAAATCAATAAAAGAAAGTGTATAATTTCAAGTGACATATATACCATTTATTTTTTAGTTAGCATTTAAATAGAGGTTACAAAATGGCAAGCATTATGTTAATTGCTTTACAAATATTGGCTTCTTCAATTTCCTAAGTTGGTATTTTTATCGTCATTTTACATATTAGAAAACTGAAGCATGGAGAAAAAAGATTGTACAGCTAGCCAAGGCAGAGCTGAGATTCAAATCCAGGTGACTTCAGAACCCTAGCTTAAATCTTTGCTATATAATGTTTGGCATTTGAACTAAATTAAAATATATTTAGAATTGCTTAGTGTTTGTTGGCCAGGAGAAAACTATATCCAGAACACTGCTCTGGGAACTGCTTTGAAATTTCAACAGTACCATGGTTTGCGATCAGTATAACAAATTAGTCATTACTTACTGTACACTTACTATGTACTAAATACACTTAATATGTAGTATGTATATATTATATATACATATATTAATAATATTGTACTTAATATTATATTTTTGTATATGTTATCTGAAATTCTATTTATTTATTTATTTTTGCTGCTAGGGATCAAACCCTGGGCCTCACACATACTGCAAGCATTTTACCGCTGGGCCACATTTCCATTCCTGTCACCTGAATTCTTAAATGATAAATTTAAGCAATAATAACCATTAGCCAACTTTACAGATAAAGAAAATATGGTATAAGAGGATGGCACAGAACTCCAACCCACATATGTCTTATTCCAAAGTGAGAGCTCTAGTAACTCAGCAGGGAAAATAAAAGAACCTACTTGAATGAGCAGACTTCACAGAGTAAATGGAACCAGCCAAGGTGAATCATAGTGTTTTGTGAAGTTAGGATTGAATTTAAGATTAATTTGCATAGAAACCCCATTCATGTAATAATGTCTAGAAAGAAAACTTGATAGAAGTTCAGTTTAGTTTTAGTTAATGATTTTGTTTTAATACATGGGAAAAAACATGGATACTAGATCAAAAAGAAGTGATCAGTATCAGTAATGAAAATGAAAATACTCATTGCCATACTAGTGTCTGTTGTATTCTGCTGCCTTTCCTATCCTCTACTAAATCAATGGATGTGTAACTGATGTGATTCTGCAATCTGTATACGGGGTAAAAATGGGAGTTCATAACCCACTTGAATCAAAGTGTGAAATATGATATATCAAAAACTATGTAATATTTTGAACAACCAACAATAAAAAATTAAAAAAAAAAGAAAATGAAAATACTCTGGGCACAAAAGAAATTTATTGCTTTTTTCCCCTTTAATTACTGAGAATCAAAATTTTTGGTTCCATATTCTGTTGTTCACCTGTAGTATTGTCATAGTTACAAAAAAATTGACCTTTAACTTACTTTAGCCACCTATCATGCTAAGTATTTTACATCCATTGTCTAATTTAATTCTTACAATAACCCTATCAATTAAATACTATTATTATTTTATTGATCAAGAAATTGAGGCCCAGGGGATTAATAGTTTCCTAAATGCATTCAGATAGTAAATGGCAAAGGTAAGATGTTAATTGTAGTCTGTGATACTGAGGTTTATCAAGCATATTTATTGTAAATCATATCAACCACTGTCATAAGTGCTTAGCTGTAGGAAGCACTTCCCTATCATTTATCACATTTGATTTTAATGAAAATTCCTTGAATTAGGCAAGCTATATTAAAGAAATACTAGAAAAATATTAAATTATAAGAAACTATGTATTTATTGCATATTTCCAAATGTTTATTCATAAAATGAAAATACTTATAAAGTATCACATATAAAAAAGGAAACAAAATTTATAGAAATTTCTCATATATATGTATGAGAGAAATATATATAGTTCTCATATATATATGTATGTAGGTTGATATGCATAAAATGTTTTGAAAAAAAATGCACCAAAACTTTCAAACACTCAAAATTTCATGGTACACTAATATGGATATATGTCTATTTGTTTTTTCTTTGCAGATTCACTGATTTCTTAATACTGTAAAACTCGTGCACATCAGATGTAGTTTGTTCACTAACAAGTTATGAAGGGAATTCACATAAACCCTAGTGCTGCACTGAACCACTCACAGCATGTCTCATCATGCCACCAAGTTTGTTGCTCAGCATACAGGTATTTCTCTTTTTCCCTGAAGGAATAAATATTCAAGCCTTGGGAAGAGCCAATTTTTAGATTCCTTAGTTTATCATTTCATTCTGAGAATTATTTAAGCATAAAAAGTGGGAGAAAAAATGAAAGGAGAACTCTTTTCTGCATATGGTTTGGGAAGCCATTTTGAATTGTACTCCAAAATGAAAGAGTAAGAAAAAAAATGACCCAAATTGGCAATGAATTGATAAGTAAAAATAGACAATGTGTTAGTGTGGCTTAAATTTAACTTAAAAAAGTATATGCTTAGGGATTTGGTGTAACAAACTAAATTAAAAGGACAGATGGCAGCAGAGTAGTATCATTTGTTTTTTGTTTGTTTTTTATTTTGTATTTTTAAAGCCTTATTGAAGTATAAAATAAAATTTGTATATATTCAGGGTGTACAGCATGATGTTTTGATATACATTGCAAAATGATTGCAACAAATCAAGCTCATTAACATATTCATCACTTCACATATTATTATGGTTTGGATCTTAAAGGTTCTCTAAAGGCTCACATGATAAAGAATTGTTTGCCAGCCTGTGGTACTATTGGGAGGTGGTACAACCCTTAGAATATGGGATCTAACGGAAGGAATTTTGGTAACTGGTGGTGTGCCCTTAAAGGGGATATTGGAACCCTGGCTCCTGGACTCCCTTATTTCTTTTTTTGCTTCCAGACTGCCATGAGATGGTCAGTTTCTTCCACCTTGTGTTTCTTCCCTGTTGTACTATCTCACCACAGGTCCAGAAATATTACATCCAAGTGACCTAGGACTGAAAGCTCTGAAGCCATGAGCCACAATAAATTTCCACCTACAAGCTGATTTATCTCAGGTATTTTATCACAGAGAGGGAAAGCTAATTAACACATAGTTATCTCTTTTGTTGTTGTTATGATGAAAACACTTAAGATGCACCCTCTTAGTAAATTTTAAGTATACAATAACTGGACACAGTGGTATACCCCTATAATCTCAGAGACTCAGGAGGCTGAGGAGGATCACAAATTCAAGGCCCATCTTGTTTAATTAGTGAGATTCTGTCTCAAAATAAAAAATTTTTTAAAAAGGCCAGGGATTTAGCTCAGTGGTAAAGCACCTGGTTTAATCCCCAGTACCAACAACACTACCACCACCTACAACAAAATCAAGTATACAATACATTATTATTAACTGCAGCCACAGGTTATATATTGGGACTCTAGATTTTATTAATCCTATAACTGCAAGTTTGTACCTTTTGACCAACATGTCCCCATTTCCCTCACCTCCCAGCCCTTGGTAACTACTCTTCTGCTGTCTTATATCTATGAATTCTGCTCTTTGATTCCACATGTAAGTGGTATCCTGTGGTATTTATCTTTCTGCATCTGGCTTATGATTAGCATAATGTCTTCCAGCTTCATCCATATTTTCCTAATAATGGTAGAATTTCATATTTTTAAAGGTTGAATAATATTCTTGTGTGTATGTGTGTGATTTTTTTGACTCCATTCATCCACTGATATTAGGTTGTTTCCAAATGTTGATTATTGTGAATAATGCTGCAATGAACATGGGAGAGTAGATATCTTTTTTATATAATGATTTTTATTTCAATTTTTTATGGCTCTTCATTTTTCAAACTCTTTTCCATAGTGGCAGTACCAATTTACATTCTGACCAGCAATGTAATTGTAATTTTTCCTGTTTATAAAATATGTTGAAGAGTAGGAAATACTTCTTGTACCCCTTAATGTTGTATTTATGAGTTTAAATACTATTTCACTTATGGCTTTAGTTTAACATGTTTCTCTGACCTGCAGATGGACAGTGATGTAGGATTTTGTTGTTGTTGTTTTGAGACAGGGTCTCGCTGTATTGCCCAATCTGCTCTTGTATTCTTGGGTTCAAGTGTTGATATAGGGATTTATTCAGGCTCTGGTTTATTCCCCAGAATCTTCTCTTTCCCTTTTCTTCCTACTCAACTGGGTCCCATTCCTTTGCTTTACTTGGTCCCATCCCTTCCATTTTCATGAGATTATCCCCCTCACCCTTTTTACTTTTGTCCTTCTAGTTTCCACATATGAGAGGAGGCATATGGTCTTGACTTTCTGAATTTGACTTATTTTGCTTCACATACTGCTCTCAAGTTCCATCCATGATTTTTTGCAAATGACATAATTTAGTTCTTTATGCCTGAATGAAACTCAATTGTGTATATATGGCACATTTCTTTATCCATTCATCTATTGATGGACACCTAGACTGATTCCACAGCTTGGATATTGTGAAATGAGCTGCAATGAGCAGTGTATGCATGTATCACTATAGTATTCTGACTTTAATTCTTTTGAATAAATACTGTGGAGTGGTATATCTGGGTCTTATGGTGGTTTCATTTCTAGTCGTTTGAGGAATCTTTATGCTGGTTTCCATAATGTTTAATTTACAATCCCACCAACAGTGTATAATTATTCATTTTTCCCCACATCCTTTCTGGCATTTATTATTTATATTCTTGATGATTGCCATTGTAACTGTAGTGAGATGAAATCTAAGGGTATTGTTGATTTGCACTTCCATGATTGCTAGAGAGGTTGAAATTTTTAAAAATATTTGTTGGCCATTGCATTTGTTGAGAAGTTTCTATATAGTTCATTTGCTCATTTATTTAGTTATTTGTATCTGTTTTTTTAATTCTATATATATTCTGAATATTAATCTTCTTTTGGAATAATATCTGGCAAAGATTTTTCTCCTGTTCTATAGATTGTATCTTTCCTTTGCTCTACAGTAGCTTTTTAATTTGATGCTATCCCATTAATTAATTCTTGGTATTTCTTCTTGGTATTTAATTATTGGTATTTCCTGAGATTTATAAGTTCTATTGAGGAAGTCATTGTCTGTGCCTACATGCTTAAGTGTTGAACTTGTGTTTTCTTCTGTCAGTTTCACCCTTTCTGGCATAATTTCTGGATCCTTGATCCATTTTGAGTTGATTTTGTGAAGGGTGAGAGATAGGGATCTAGTTTCATTTTTCTACATATGGATATCCAGTTTTCATTTGTTTAAAAGGCTGGTTTTGGTCCAATGTAAGTTTTTGACACCTTTGTCAAAGATCAGATGACAGTATCTTTGTGAGTTTGTCTCTGTGTCTTCTACAATTTTATTCCATTGGTTCATGTGTCTGTCAGGCTATATGTCTATGCCAGAAACGTGCTGTTTTTGTTACTATAGCTTTACAGCATAATTTAAAATTGCCTATTTTGATGTATCTAGCACTACTATTTTTACTTAGAACTGCTTTGGGTCTTCTTGGTCTTTTATTATTCCATATGAATTATAGAATTTTTAAAATAGTTTTGTGATTAATGTTATTGGTATTTTTATGGAATTTCAAATTTATATTCTCTTATATTGACTTTACATGAATTTAAACCTTGCAACTTTCCTCTTGTTTATAATTGTGTGAATTTCTTTTTTTTCCTGGAATCATAGAAAAGACTTGATTCAGATAGTTGAAACTTCCTGAGTTGATTTTCTCTCTGACTTTTATCCAAACCTTCATATTTCTTTATTCAGGTGTGTCTGCCCTGCTCATTTTTTATTCCACTCTTAGAAGTTTCTTCTCAATATAGGGATTTACCTTGGAAGGAAATCCTAATGAATCAGTTTTGAGAATTCACAGAGTCCAAAGTACAAACAACTCTATTCCTGACTGCAGGTTCATTAGATTCACCCACTATTGCATTGGGCAAAACCCTTCACAATTTTAGATGCTATTCAGTTTGGATCACTGCACTTTGCAGTGAATATTTGAACATTTGTTTGGTATTTTGACCTTTTTCTATTATGAAGTCCATCAGTCCTATTGTTTCCTTTTGTTTTTTTCCTACACACACACACACACACACACACACACACACACCTTGTGACTGTTGGTGGTTTATTCTTATCTGCTTTCATTTTGAGGCTAGTGGGAATGCTTTGTCATTTACTTTGTTGTACATGTCCATTGGTTTTGGTTTTGCCATCTGTTTTGTTGTGGGAATTTTGGAAAATGCAAAACTGTGCTATCACCACAGCTGTTATCTTTCTATAATACAATACTCTGTTTGAAATTATCCAATCATCAACAACAAACACTTGGATTGGCACATGGCTAGGCCACTCTGTGCAGTAGGATGTGATAGATTCTGACTTTAGAAACAACATTCATAGATTACGTATTTTGACTCTAGATTCTTTGGGCTAGAAAAGCATATGCAGGATTATAGCCAACTGATTTCCATTTTGCCTAACACTGATTGCCTAACCTGAATATAGGCATAACCTAGAGATAAACTCTAATAAGAAATAAAAGGAAATTGAACTTCACCCAAAAAACTTGAGTTGAAATCTTGATGATGCACTTATTATATCTTTGAATTTAAGGAGCTCTCTTATATTCACTGGAGCTTATTTTCTTTGTTTCTAAAATCATTTTCTTTACTTGGTTAGAAATATTAGGGGAAAGAATCAATGCTGCAATGTTTAGAGAGCTCTTCTAAAACCAGAAATCACTTTTGTATTTAAATTATTTTTGTAAAATTTTTCCAAATATGTTGTTTTATAAAAACCTACAGATATAGCATTTACAAAGAAGTGGGTCCTCTTTGACTTTTGGTTATATATCATTTTTTAGTAACATATTAGCAGTCCTTGAAATGAAAATTAATAATAAATATTAACAATTATATTAGTAAGCAATTTATATATAATTTATATTAATTACCTTTGAAAAAGCTAAAATAAAGTGGCACCATAGAGACATTTGAGTGGTACTCTATCAAAGATTTTATTCTAAATATATTTAGAATTTATAATAAATGGCCTCATTATAATTTTTTAAGAATGCAGCCCCTTATTGATGACACTGGGTTATACTTTAAGTCTGTAGAACTAAATTTTTGGCTTCTACTTTAGTCTGGCTGGACACCCTTGGGCCAGGCAGCCATCTGCTCTGTATGCTTCAGGTGTTGTTTTGGCTGAGTGTGAGATCAAATGACCTCTGGAACACCTTCTAGGATTCTACAATTTTATTAGGAAACAGTGTGTACCTTCAGAAAGTTGTATTATGCTATAATCACTGTATTCTCTGAGTGAACTATATAAGAAATGGAGTCTAAGAATCAGTTGCATAGAAAAGCTTAGATGGTTATGATTTTCACATTGATTTGTATTAATGATATGGGATAAAAGGTAGGGGAGATAGGATAGGGATACAGTAAACCAATATCCTGGGCTAGCTAAAACCCATACAAAGAATGATTGATAAATAGGCACTCAGAAGTTCAAATTTAGTCTATAGGGCATTTGGGACCATGGGGGACAATGAGGTTGAACTTTGGTAATATGATTTGTGTTCTGTTCCATTTCAAATCATAGAAGATCCTGAGTCCTCAGATAGTAAACAAAAATGCCATCCAAGTGTATAGAAAGTTCCAGGCAGCATTCTAAATGGTTTTTCCTTTGAATAATGATTCTATGGAAAGATCTCTGAAAAAAAAAAGCCAGTAGATAAATGAATTAAAACATGGCATGTTTTAGTCTCCTTGGAGAACTGAGTGAATATTAACATTTTAAAAATTGAAAAGTTTAGAAACCTACTTAAGCATCTAAAGTCTATTGTTTCCAGATAGCACTCCTCTCCCCTGACCCCTCTCTCTTTCCCCTCCCTCTCTTTTCCTAAAAGCTTTGATTAATACATTGGAGAATAGTTTATGTCTGAGGAAAGACTAAAATCTTTGAGTCTAATGGTGTGGACTGAAAGTCTGTGGGAATAGAGGTGTCATGGATTCATAGCCAGTCTTAAGCAATTCTAATAAGACTTAGATGCTGAACATGGAGAATCAAGTTACCAGAAATACAACTTCAGTTATGTTAGTGGATACTAGAAAGAACTAGAGCTCCTGTGGAAAATTTAGAAGGACAAACTTGCTAATAAATATGAGAGAAAAGGAAACCCAGATATGGGAAATAGTACAGTGTAGTGTTTCAGAGTTAGAGATCTGTATAAACATCAATGAGTTTGTTTGGAGAAATGATCCAAGCAAATATTGTAAACAAAGAAATGTTTGGTTAATACAAGTGTTTTTCATACTTTTCTATGGTTTTTCTTCATCTTAGGGAGGCTGAAGATTTATAGGTAGTTAGGTTTCTAATATCCCTAAAGCTCTGGTTAGCCATGTGACTAAGTCTTGGTTAGTACTATCTAGGGGCAAGTTGAGAAACTGATGAGAAAATCTTGCTGTTCAACGAAAAGGGAGGAGTCTCTGTGTTTTGCAAGTCCTTCCAATCCTGCATCTATCATTTGGATGAGACTTGCCACTATGAAATGAGTAGCTGGACCATAATTATTCATTCTTATTTTGAAAAAAGGAAGTACTGTTTAAGTTGTTGTTAGTTGAATTTTTATTAACTTAAGCAACATACACACAAATTGACGTAATTAATGTTTTAAAAGAATATAATATTAATAATTTGTGAATGCTATTATTTTAAAGACCTGCAGTCCCCAGTACTAATAAGGTTATGGAGTCACCAAGTATTTATTAAATAAGTACTTTATATCAAGCCCTAGCTAGAAATACAAAAGAAATATAAGTGTCTCCTCAAACAATTCATATACTAACAAAGGTGCTGAGATTTAAATGATTAAAATAACTAGAGAATACCAAAGATATAAATATCCAAATAATTTTATTATTCCAATGATTCTTTTTTATAGTATTCTATAAAAGGATTGGTCCTTGCCAGTTTGGGGGCAATTACCTGATTTTTCATCACCAGATAGTTTGAGAAACACTGCATTAGATTCTGATCCCTTCTAATACTTCCCTCTATTAGTTGTTCCCTCTCTTGTAACATAAAATATTCCTTTAAATCTGTGTCATTGTCCTATTTATATAAGCTGCAACCTATCCCATCTTAAAATAAATATCCTTTGATCTATATCATTCTCCTTCAATTCCTGCTAATTTCTTTTATTGAAAAACTAATGTAAAGAGTTATCTATTCTGTCTTCCACATACTTTCTTCCTATTTTCTTTGCTTCAGTCCAATAAGACTTCTATCTCTATCATTCCAAAACACTTGACTTTGTCAAACTCACCATGATCTTCACATGGGAATCCAGTATTAAATCCTTATCCTTCCTATTCTCTTGTCTATTAACAGCCTTTGACATAGTTGTTCATGCCTTTTCCTTGAAACACTTCTTGTGTTTAACTGAGGCAGTACTCTTTTTTTGTTTTTCTTACCTCACTGGCCACTTCTCTTTAGTCTCCTTTAATAGGCCATTTTTAACTTCTTCTAAATGATGGTTCACAATCCTTAAACTTTGAATCTGTGCTCATTTCCTAGAAGATCAAATTCAGTTCCATGGTTTTACAAACCATATCTGTCCTGTTGAGATTCCAGTCCCAACTTCCTTCTTTATTTCTTGGTACCAGGGATTTAACCTAGAGGCACTTGATTACTGAGCCACATCAGCCCTTTGTATTTTTTATTTTGAGACACAGTCTCACTAAATTGCTTAGAGCCTCACTATGTTGCTGAGACTGGCTTTGAATTTGAGATCCTCCTGCCTCCGTCTTCTGAGCTGCTGAGATTAGAGGTATGCACCAACACCAGGCCTAACTTCCTTTTTGTTGATAGGTCCCACTGATAGGGTCTCTCTGCATTCTAAGTTCTGTAGTCATATAACAAATAGCCTGTTCATCTTTCTGTTTGAATATGGAATTGACATTTCAAAATTAAAATATGTAAAAGACTTTAATTTTTTGCTAACTACCTTTTACTTCCATAGTCTTCCCCATCTCAATAAATGGTAAAGCCATCCCTCCAATTGCTTGGATTAAATTCTCTGGAATCATCCTTACTCTTCTTCTTTTCTTAAACTCCACAGCCAATTTATCAGTCAATCCTGTTACCTTTACCATCAAACTGCATTTCATGTCTGCTCATTTTCTTCTACTTCTAGAAATATCTGCTGTAACCCATCAACACTTCTCTTTTGGGCTTCTTCAATAAACTCCAAATGCTATTCCTGCTTCCCTTCATTTTTGATTATACATGATCAGTTCACCACACACCAGCAAAGTGATTTCCTTTAAAATTGGAGTCAGATCAAGTCAGTCTTCTGCTCAAAACTCTCCACTGTTATCCCTCTCACACATACAAATCTTGAAATCTTTATACTGGACCACTGGCTCTACCTGATCTGGCTACCTGTTGCCTGCCAGACTCTCTCCCCTCTGCCCTTCCTCTAGCATCCTTCCTTTTATCTTCAGGGATGTCTTCCTGTTTTTTGAACACACAAGATTCTTTCTTGCTCCACTGCCATTGCACTCCTACCTCAGGGCCTTTGCACTTGCTCTTCCTTTTTGAAATGCTTACTTCAGTTAAATGCATGGCTCACTTCCTCACTTCATCAGTCCTCAGCTCATTGTAACTTATCAGAGGGATTTCCTGACCAAGTTTTACAAAAGAGCACTTCTATCACTCTATTCCCTGATATCACTCTCTTTATTTTTTCTTTTTACAATCCTTACATGTTTATTTATTGTTTGTTTCTCTCTTCTAGAATTATGGTTAAAATCCTTAGAAAAACTATCTTTGTTCTTTTGAACTGGTGAGATGCTTGGTCCACTTGCCAGTTGGGTAAACTCATCATAGGCTCATAGTCTTCTGCTTTCCCCTTCCAGTGTTGTCCATGCCACTTAGATGCCATTCTCCCACTCACCTGCCCTCACATCCTCACTTCTCTGTAGCATCTATTACATGGGCTTTCGGTTTTATAACAGTATGGGACTTGCAGTGCCTTTGCCAAAGCCCTGCTCTTCCAAAGTCATTTAGTGAAGGAATCCATTATGACCAGCACTTGCAGGGATAAATCCCTTGGATGGAGACAGCTCAGTCACAGCAGCCACAGCTCTCCTCATAATGGCATTCTGTTCTGCCCAGCAGGGAACTTGATGGGGATTCTTCCCTCCCTGGAAAAGCATCAAATCACAGAGAAACATCCAATAACAACAACAAGCACAGTAATAAAAAACAAATACAGGCTTGCCTAAAGACAGACAAAAGAAACCCAGCCTTTCAGAGGCAGTGATTATTCAGGTTTTTGCCTCTCAGCATGATGGGTCTGCTGGTGCAACACCCCAGGTCCTTTGCTTTGGGGCATTTTGGACTGCTGATTCCTGACACTGGATGACATAGTGGGCCAAAAGAAAGTCCTTGCAGAAGCTGACAGTTTTGAATCTCTAGCACTCAGGAATTCTTTCAGGCAGGAAAAAGAATTTTTTTTTTAAAAAAAGTGTTTTCTTTCAGTAGATGGCATTTGGAGAACTCTTCTGAATAACTAATGCAAGGGTTTGTCATTTGGGGGGTGCAGTCTGACCATAGATGATCCCTCGCTTCCCTTTCTCTAACAGCTTTATTGAGTCACCATCCCTTTGGAAGAAGAAAGTCAGGATCATGAGGAAGGACAGAGTACATTTATTAGAGGTATAATTAGGGATTCACTCTTTCAGTGAAGAATTTTTCTACTAAACCAGTAAAATCTTTTGGGATAACATAGTCTACCAACTGATGAATTTCAAATGTTTCTTTTAAATAAAAAGTATATTGAAAAGCAAAAAGCATGTTTAACTCAATTATCTTTACATAGTAAAGTTTCTTGAATGGGATAATTCCATCATATATTATAAAATTAGATTTTTAAGTAATTGGGAATGCTTTGAATAGATATAAATAATAAAAAACAAAGACCTTTATCTCAACTTTTTTCCTGAAGCAATTTTATTGATACAGTCTGATTAAGGGAAGGCCAAGAGAAATTTAATAATAGTCTTCAAAAGGATGCAGGTTTATTACATACTAAACATACTTTACTGCCACAGAGAACAGAATGAAGAAAATGATTTTCGGTGGTAGAGATTTAGGAAAAAGTCAGATGGATTTTCAGAGAGTGAAGATTATTATACTTGGGAAGAGGCTTAGTAATGAGGGATAAATCACTTTAGCAGTAGAATTCTAGAAAAACTGACAGCCTTGAATATTCATCCAAACTCAGACTCTGAACATTTGGAGAAATCATAGAATATTTTTGCCTTTTCTATTGTAAAATGAAGGAGGCAGAATCTTATCTGCTCCTTCTATCTGTAAGCACACACCTATTTAGAGACAGAGGGCTTGTGTTATTCATCTTTCTTTCACTGTAACAAAATATTGGAGAAAATCAACTTTAAACAAAATAGATTTATTTTGGCTCATGATTTCAGAGGCTTCAATCCATGGTCATTGTCACTTGGCTCCAGAGTTTCTGGGCCCATGCTGAGGCAGGACATCCTCATAGAAGCACATGGTAGAACAAAGCTGCTCATGTTGTGGTAACCAGGAGGCACAGAGAAAAAGAGAGAAAGTAATGGGCCAAAGACACTGTCAAGGGCCTACTTCTAACTAGGCCCCACCTCCTGAAGTTTCCATCATCTCCTAATAGTCCAATAAATTTTGAATCCAAAAGCAGATGAATTCATTCATGAGGTCAGAACCCTCATGATCCAATCACCTCCTAAAGGCCACCTCTGAACATTGATGTACTGGGTACTAAGCCTTCAACACATGAACTTTTGGGGGACATTTAAAATCTAAATCATAATAGAAACCATTTGAATGGTTAAAGTCTTCCCAGGTAGAAGTTTGTTTATGATGAAATCTCATAAGTGCAAAAGTAGGTGCCTTGGATTGTACTCTGACCCAGCAGCTTTGATATGAACTTCTGGTTAGTGTCATCCACTTCTTGAGGAAACAGACTTTCAATTCTGCAGTCGCTGGCTTGACACCACATGTAGAGTTTATTTCCCATTCCAATGACTGGAAAATGGCATGTGCAGTAAGCCCTCAACAGCACTGGAGAGTTTTAGGGTGTGTGTCTTCAATACTGTGGGAGTTGACGTTTCCGTTGCTATTTCCTAAGAGGAAAACAGCAGCTTCTGCCTGCCATATGTTCATATAACACTGCATGCCAACTTGCATGCCATATCATGCCAGCCTGGAAACAAGTATGTTCACCAGTCCTATATTAGCATCATTCTACTTGCAATCTAATTAATAATTAGCTGTCTTCCTGTAGCCCTTGAAGACAAATGTGAGAGCAACTTGGTCATGTTTATTAAGAATGTACTTCTGATGTTCTAATTTGGACAATAGAAAAGGGAAATTAAAAAATCTGTGAAACATTGGTAAATCCGAGTGGAAGATCCAAAGGACTCTTTGTAATGTTTTTGCAACTTTTTGTAAATCTAAAGTCATTTCCAAATGAAAAGCTAAATAACAAAAAATCTGTGGTAAAAACCTTAGGGCTGGCGTCATGTATCTATATAAAAGATAATTTATATAGTAGCAATTCAGGCATTTACAAAGTTCCACAGTTTTAAAGACCATTTCAACATTATTTTCTGGTCCATTAGATCTTTCATAGATCTTTTTAATATGAATGAAAAGTTGGGGGTAAAGTTATCAGAAGGTGAATGATGACTATCCAAGAGATGGATGATCAGTACTTTCCCTGCTTTATAATCCTGCCAAAAGTTTATCCCTGAGGAAAGTTTTTTATTCTACTAAGATTGGGCAGTTAGTTGGTGAGCAACAGACCTGTGTTTTATTGGAGTGTAAGTAATCATTTTACAATTGCTGTGTGTTGGATATGAGGTATACCCCAAAAGCTCATGTGTGAAACAATGCAAGATTGTTCAGAGGTGAAATGTTCAGGTTATGAAAACCAGTAAATTACGCCACCAATATTGAATAACTGGGTGGTAATTGTAGGCAGGTGGGGGTGTGCCTTTGGGATTTATTTATTTTTTTGTCCCTGGTGAACAGAGCATGCATGTGAGTGCGTTCTCTCTCTCTCTCTCTCTCTCTCTCTCTCTCTCTCTCTCTCTCTCTCTCTCTCTTCCTCTCTCACTCTCTCCCTCTCTCCCTCTCTCCCTCTCTCTTTCTCTGCCTCCTGGTTGCCAGGTCCTGAGCTGCTTTTCTCTGCCATAGTCTTCTGCCACATATTCTGCCTCACTTCAGACCCAGAGCTGTGGCGGTAGCTGACCATGGACTGAACCTCTGAAACTATGAGCCAAAATAAACTTCTCCTCTACATTGTTCTTGTCCATCCTTTTGGTCATATTGATGAAAAAATTTACTAAAAGTACAATTTCAAAAGAAAAACTGACTACAAAAGATGTGACTAAATATCTTGAACATCTCTTCTTTGAAGATCTTTCAATGTGGGTCAAATCATTACACAAGGTATCTTTTTTCCCCCTAAATTGAACTATGTGTGGGAATAATTAAAGACACTAGGTACTTTTTCTTTTTGTTAGAAACAAACATAAAACATATGTTTTCTTCTGCAAATTAAATGGTGTGATTTCATGGCTAAACAATGGAGTTTAGTTAGGGGAAAATGCTTCTTTACAACTTAGAGATTGAGTTTATATGGTATATTAGTCTTGAAGTTATTAAGAGGGAAGCAGCTTCATTTATTTTTTTATTTTTTGCTATCTCCTAATGGCTAATTATGTACTTAATTGTTTCCTAAATTTGCTACAAAGTTGACCAAATTAAGAAAACTTTTTAAAAATTTAATCAATGTTGAAATGCTAAATTTTGTACTAAAAATGTTATAAATAGCAATGGGTTATATAAATACATTTGGCTAATATGTAAGCAACAAGTGAGATATGAAAATAGAGTAAGAATAATAAATTTTAGAAATAAAGGAAACTCACAATGTTATGCAATATTTGGAGAATAAAGGAGGGAATATGGTAGGGAGACTGGAATGGTGAGCTAGAATCCAGACTATCTATGGTCTGAGGCAGTATTCTTTTCATGACCAATAAGCAGATGCAAAGTGACTAAAAGACTAAAATGTATTTTTTAATATATATTATAACTATTTCTGACTAAAATTTATGTACATATGTCCCCACACATCCATATATGCACAATACACACATAAAATATATATACCTCTGCATATATAACATATACACAAATTAAGCTTTATTGTAAAAGGGAATATATTTGCAAGTAATACAATCACTTTTTAAGGTTTTAAAAGTAGGAAAGTATCTATAGATTTATATTTGATGTTGTGAAAAGAGAATTTGTACCACTTGTTGGAATTATTTTAAAAGAATAAAGTGGGAATTTTCTAATTCAAACTAGATTATATCAGAAATATATCTAGACAAGAAAAACCAAGTATATAAATTTGAATTATTATCCTATGGAGTAACAGAGACCTGAAATGTATAATAACTTCTTTTATGGGTGAAGTTTTATAAGTAAACTTATTGACAATGAAATGAGATACAAATTTAGATAAAAAGGGAAGGAGTAAGGTGCATTATGAACACTTACTCTTTTTTTCTTTTGATTAGAAATTACAATGATATTTATTGTGTGAATTATGATTTAAGAGGTGGACTTTTCTCTTGGGGGTTATGTAGGGGTCTCTTGGATCTAAGGAGATGACAGAAATTCATAGGGATAGGGCAATATTTTAGTTACCAATTGGCTGTATACCATTAAGTTTTTTTCTTAGTTATACTATCAATTCTGTGGGTCAATAATCAAAAGACAGCTTGTGTCTACTGTGTAATCTTGAGAGCCTCAGGGAGGATTGGTTGAGCTGCTAGAGATGGTTGAAGTCACTGGGATCTCAGAGTTGCTGGAACAACTGGGGGAAGGCTTGTTCTGCTTACAGTCCTTTCACATGACTCCCTTGGGTTTCCTTATAGCATGGGGGCCTTGGGGACTAAGGGTCCTCAGCAATCTTCCAAAATTCAAAGGATTGCGTAGAATCTACTTTTTGATGGGGGAATAATACACAAGTACACAGAAGGGAGGAATTGATGGTGGGCACGTTGGAGAGAAGCTACCACTGGCCATAAGGAAAATATTCAGTTTATGTATTTTTGTAAATTCTTATGTAGTTTGAAATAGGTGACACTCTACTGTTTTTATAGGTCAAAAATTCATGGATTAAAATATGTATTTAAAATGTAGAAAGTCAATTTTAGACATAAATTCTGGGGAAGCTGGAACACAAAAAGTTATATTAGTCTCTGGAATAGTCTTCATAGAAAAAAATGGAAGAGACTAATTGCCTGAGTCACTTTAAATGAGGCTGGAAAAAAATATGCAGTAGGGATCAATGTCACATTGGCAAGGAGGTACTATTGGCCTTTTTAACTCCAGTATCTATGATGTGTTGAAATATTTGTATTCTTCTGTGGCAAATAAAACTAGGTAATAAAGTTCACTGAACTGTTAACATTATCTGTCCATTTTGGGGATTGTATCCAAGCATGTGACCAGGTCCCTGGGATGTTGTTGAACTGCATAATCTATCACCTAATGCAATTTGTTGGTGCGTTAAAGGAAGTTAAGCACATTGCAGCTGCAAAATTCCTCTAAGCAGAACACTTCTTCCTCTTCTGTGAAAAAAAATTGCAGAAATTCTTTCATCAGGCTATTTGCAAGTCCCTTGCTTCTCCATGTCAGCTGCCCTTGGCTGCAAGATAACCATAAAACATTTACTGCAAAGCCATGAAGAATCCATATGTCCATTTGATGTGTCAGGCCACCAAGAAGCCAGAGCTTGTGGGGTAGCATAAGGATATCTGAAGGTGACACATGCTGTCAGTTGGTGAACAGAGATGCAGAAGGGGATTCTGGCAGCCTCTGTCTTGGCCTTGACAACTTGTGATGGTGACCAGGTGGGGTGTGTTATCTTAATAGTCTGGAGCTCTTGTGAATTATTTGCTGATAGATGTAAACAGCTGTTATTCTTGGTAATGGAAAGCAATTAGAAACATCTGTACTCTTGGCTATGAGTAATGCCTCCTATCCTCACTGCTCCCAAGTGCCAATTGGAAATAACTACATCATCGGGATGGTGTTGGCAATTCTACACTGCATTATGGGCTGATGATTAGTACTGAGCTGTGAAGAACAAGAGGTGAAGTGCGGGAGAAAGAAACTGTACCTGATTTACAAAGCAAGAGGGAAAACTTATTGCTTATCTGTGCAACAGAATGCAAGCTCTATGGTGTTGAAAAATATACATTTGCATCAACTTCAGAACCATCCCAGTATAAAAAGTTACTTGTTCCTTAAGGAAAGAATTCTTGATTAATCATCTCAATAAGTCTAACACAGTGATTAAGCATGGGCTATGAAGTTGAGTAGCCAAATTCGCCTCCCAGTCCTGACATCTGTGTGACTTTGGGCAAGTTGCTTAACCTCTCTTAGCCTCAGTTTCCTCATCTATAAAATGGACATGATGCCTACTCTATAGCATTGGTATTAGAATCTCATTAATTACTATGTGAAAAGTGCATGGAACAGTACATGGCATATAATATATACCAGCAATCTTAGCTACTGTTGTGATATTTAACACCTACTATGTGGTTCATACTGTAAGGCTTTGAATACAGCCTTGAGCAGTACATTTAAGATAGCTTCTTTCACAGGATTTACTAGGTAGCATAATATTCATAAAAAATATCTACATTGTATAATAAATAAAGTTATTTAGCATATCCATAGTTTGTCTCCTGTTTTTGTTTTTTGTTTTTGCTTTCCAAGAAGCTAATTTCCCAAAGACTAAAAACTAGGACCTATGATGGATTTCAGATGCTCCTGTAGGCCCAAGCTCTTGATGAATTAAGTATGAATGTATATGTAGTTATCTTCAGAGTAGATAAGAATTACACAATTTTTGTTAGTGTTTTTAATAATTATATTCCCATACTTGTTTTCTCCTCACATGGATTTCTGTAGATTTCTTCTTTCTGATGCTTGCAAAGTCCACAGAGTGCACATGCACACATTGCCAAGTTGAAATATACTATTACTTATGTGCCCCATGATTTGGAGAAAATAGAGACCTATTTCTGACACTGAGCAAAATTGTCATGGTATTTAGTTTCTTTTTTTTTTTTTTAAACTTATATATTATTTATTCAGAATTAATTAATTATGCCAATATTTATTAAGCATTAATTAAATCCAAAACAATGGATATGTAATAGGTATGATCTTTACTGTGACAAAACCCAGAATGGAGGGGAAGTCAGGGACTTCCATGGAAGACAAATGTTTGCTACAAGAGGGAGTGATAAAGAATTTGAAGGTATTCTGTCATAAGAAAGAATTCTGTCGTGTGTGTGTGTGTGTGTGTGTGTGTGTGTGTGTGTTGTGTAATATCTCTTAACTGGTCTACTAGATTGAACTCTGCTTTATTCCTGGGTTCTCAATGTAACTCTGTACCTTGCTTGCTATATGGAGTTTGGCTCCTCTGCTGTTTTGCTTATATGAAAAGGAGAATGATAATTTCTTCTCTATTACACAAAGTGGTTGCTATTGCCTCAATTATTTCAATGTCTCTATCCCTTTCCCACCAATGAACACGGTTGGAGGGGACCTATAAATGGGTTCTTCTCAGTTTCCAGATCTCATAAAACACATCCTGGCTTTATACATGCATTATGTGCTCCATTTGGATTTGGTGTTATAGACTGTCCTGGTTGTCACGGAACCTGCTGAATCTTATGATGCTCTCATTTCTTACCTACTCAGTACTTTAACAAGCACTTTGAGTTGGGATACATCAGGAAACAAAAGATAAAGAACTCTGACATTGATCAACTTGAATTCTAGTGAAAATAAAAAGCCTACATAATAATTAGATTAATTACACAGAGCATTAGAAAGTGATGTTGTGGGCATCTCAACTCCTGTTATTACTTTGCTACTCTAATGACCAGTTTTGGCTTTGAGAGCACAGTGCTGTCCAGAGCGTTTGGACCCACTCAATGTGCAGAGTCTGATAAATAACATGATCAAATGAGTTAATAAATGTGAAAATGTGTCATAAACCTTCTTTATATTTATTATCTCAAAACCTACTCTTTTCTAATATGTTGTTCTGGCAAGGTCTTAGAGGAGATAACTCTGGACCTCAGGTTAAATAAGTAATACCCCTGGTTTTCCTGCCTATACTAAATCCCTAGTGCTTCTGTGGTTGGGGTGAGTTCCACTTAAAGGAGAGAACAGAAATAAAAAACATGTTCAGGGATATATGTCCATTTCCTCTCAGATAATTTATACTGGTAAACACTTCTGTTTTTTTCACCTGGTATATACAGGAAAAATTCTAAAGGTACAATAATGTTACTCTCCAAGGAGGCTACAATCAAGTCATTCTCTTGAGAATTCATAATATTTATATAAAAAGACACAAATTGCAGTGAAAGAAGGAAGTGATAAGTACCAGTGTCAGGGTCAATTAATAACATCTCTAGAAAGTCTCAGAAAAGAAGTGATGACTGAAATCTAAGGCAGACTGTGAAGGTTCCAGGGTGGCTTGAACAGTACCTTGAAAAGAGACTAGTGTTTTGATGAGCGATCCTTTTTCTTCTAAACACCTTGTTGGTAAGGTCATGAATCATAGCACCTTCTCCTAATATGCACCTGACTAGGATAATTAAATATTGTTTCCCTGGAATTTGACCCATGAGAGGAGGAGTGATGCAGAAATGGAAAGCTGACACTCACTTTTACTGGTATTAGTATCCGGAGGATACTACCCTCTAGTGCCTATAACTTAACTTACCTTGTTTATCTTATCTGAGTCTGATTATTTTCTTTATTCTATCTTCTCCTTGGGTTCTATAAAATTTAGCATATCCTTTTGATACACATTTTGTTCTCTATCAGTTTCTCTTTCTTGTAACCGGAAAACATTGACTGAAATAAAGGCTGAGACTCTGGATTTGGAGGACAAAGTTTGTGTCTATCCAGCAACAATACCTGGCTCCAATATAGGTGTTCAGCAAATGTTAATTGAAATATAGTGTGTGCATTGAATGGATGGAGTGTTAATATAATAGAATGAAGGAAGGTGATATAAAGAAAGTCACAGGACTACACTGAGGAAGGACAAATCAGTCTCAATTCCTTCAGAATTGAGAGTCCTTGAAAGCTTTTTATGTAAGGCTTCACAGTGTGATAGGTGAGGAAGTGATCTAGAAAAAACATTGTTTCTTAAAGGTTAGCTGAACAGGCAGGGAAGCACTAACACTTATTCATGGTTTCCAAGTCCTGGTACAGAGATTACTTTGGATTAATTTACCAATGCTTCACAGATGTCAAAGAGATGGGCACCATCATTATCCTCATTTTACAGAAAAGAAAACAGAGACACAGAGTGGCCAAACAATGTACGTACATTCAAACAGCTAGTAAGTGGCAAAAGTGAGATGAAAACCTAGGAAATCAGTCTGACTTCCTAAGGCTTAACTGCTCAACTCTACTTCTTTCATAGAATGACTATGCAGATTGTGAGAAGAGTTTTCAAGAAGCCAGTTAAGAAATCCAAGATATAAGGATCTGGTGGGTTAGGGTAGCAGTTATAGGAATGAGAAAAATAGGTAAATGAATAGATGTATTAAAGTTAAAATTGCCAGATTTTGGCCTTTCCAGAAGTGGATTGATGTTGAAAAAAAATCAAGGCCCTTTAATCAATTAAATATTCATTAATTTATCATTAATTCCACAAACATTTATTGAGCATCTATAATTATGATGGACTGCTCTACCTGCTAGGGATATGGTGACAAATAAGATAGACAAATTATTCTCTATTATGGCGGACACATTATACAAGCAGGGACTTGACAATTAGTAAATGAATTTTTTAAAAAATCAGCAATAATTTATCTGGTGAAAATAAAAAAGTGATGAAGTGTTATTAAGGTCTGATTAGTTAGACTGAATAGTCTGACCACCCTCTCCAAAGAATTGACATGTACATAATGAGAAACTCCATCTCCATTACCTGCCACAGAGCCTAGGGTCTTTAATAAATATTTGTTAGATGAATGAATGAAGTGATTTAAGGAACTTGGAAAGAAAAGAAATACATTTTTCCAAAATTAATGGGAAAAGACATGGAAGAAATAAAGTTTCTTTCAGAGATCTGAATGATGGGAAGGAACCAACCCATAAAGACCTGGCACATGCAAAAGCCCAAAAGAAAGAACAAGTTAAGCCTGAAGAACCTAAGTAAGGCAACTGTGTCTGACATAAGTATTTAGCAAAGAATATAAAGAGAAGTAAGCAGAACCTAAATCCAGGGCACTGGAAGCTAGGGCTTGGGGTTTCAATTTGAAAGTTGTAAACAGAGCAGTTACTTGATATAAATTCAGTTCTAAAAAAGTAACTCTGGCTAATGTGTGAAAAGGGAATTGTAGCACAACAAGATTAGAAGTGAGAAGACAACAGGTGTAGTCCAGTTTGTAACTATGGAAATGGAATTCATGGATTTTGGAGACATTTTAGAAGTAGAATTGACAGAACTTGTTGATAGATTAATACAAGATGAAAGGAACGAAATTAAGTTCTAAGAGTTGTTGGAATAACTAGGTGGATTGTGGTGCTATGTACGGATATGTTAAAAAACAAGGGAAGATAAGCTTTGCAGGTCTTAATTATGCCTTAAACATTTGTTTAAGTCATATCAGAAATTCAAGTAGAAATAAAGAAGTCAATGGTATATAAAAGTCAATTTCAGGTAAAGTTCAAATGTAGAGAAATAAATCTCAGTATCACTGGAAATATGGATATTCTCCAAAGCCACAGAACTGGATATAATCACCTAGTGAGAGGATATAGATAAAGGACTGAAAAGATTTCCAGCCCCAAACTCTGAGGCTTTCCAATATCTCAGATCTAGCAGAGTAAGGGCCCAACAAAGGAATGGCCAGGTATGGACAGAGGGGAAAAACCTATCAGAGTGAAGTCTCTGAGAGCCAAAACCAGAGAGGCTTTCCAGGAGGACAGAATGGTTAATATGTCCAATGCTGCTGTAAAGCCTATAAAAATCAGAACAGAAGTGTTATTGTTGGATGTGAAAACATGCACATTGTTGGTGATCTCAGTGTGCAATCTCAATGGATGGTGAGGCAGGAAACCTACTGGACTGGGTAGAGAATAAAATGGGAGGCAATTTCAGGGAGAAAGATTATAGACAATCTTTTAAAGATATTTTATTGTAAGGAGGTAGTAAGGTGCTTTAGAAAGGAGACTATCAATGAGATATTTTTTAATTCACATAATGACTCAATAGTAAGGGGGAAGTGAATAATGTAATGTAGAAAATAGTTTTAGTGGCAGGAGGAAATGTTTTTGAGGTGACTAGGAGTGGCATAGCATACAGCAGAGGCTTGGGCTTTGACAGGGAGGGACAGCTTCCCCTGAAACAGGCAGAAAGGCAGAGACTATGTAAAAATGTAAGTATTTTGGTAGCTTTATTGTTGAGAGGAATGAGGAAATTTATGTCTGCTTCTATTTTAATAGAAAAACTAAGGCAAGATTTCAAATCTGAGTAACTGGGAAAATAATGGAAAGAATCACATACATAAAAAGTAATTCACCAAGGACATATGCAAACATCAGAGGATCTGGAAAGGAGCAGAGGGCTTAGAAGAGGCATATAGTAACTTCATTTGTCAACAATAGAAGTGGTATCACTAGCTATGCATATCCTTCAGATAGTACAATTTGGGAAAGATATGTAATTTTGCAAATCTAAGATAATTTTAATATTAGGATTAGAAAATTGATTGCAGTGATTTATTTCAATTCTTTGAGAAACCAGGGGGCATATAAATAAATAAACATATTAACCCTTGTTTATGTTAATTGGAATTGTGTTTTTACTTACCTATCATTACTTCCCACACAGCCTAGGGCTTTTAATAAATAGTTCTTGAATGAAAAAAAGAAAGTGATTTGAGGAACTTGAAAAATAAAGAATTAGATTTTTCCAGGATGGCTTGGACAGTACATGAAAGGAATAAATCTCGCATAAATAGAATGCTTCATCTCTAAATATATAATGAATTCAGTTGGGGGGAAGCAGAGCTAAGGCAGCCAACTCCTAGGAAATCTAAAGCAACTTTTATTCAGTTCTGGAAATTAACTAATCAGAGTAATTTGTAAGACTCCAAAGAAGGTTGTGACACCTTCTGTACTGTTTCATATCTCTTTCAGGTCAGAAGTTTCCTGCCAAAGTCAACGCTCAACCAGGGCTCTTGATTATAACGGAAGGCAATATGAGTCAGTGTCAAGGGGTCTCATCTACAAAATGCTTTTCTGTTTGGTTTTTAACTAGAATTCTGACCTTCATGGAGTGTCTTTTTATGACAAGGCACAAATTTTGATATCCCTATTTATCAATCAAGTCTGATTCAAGAATTCAGGCTTAGGATGTGAAAAACATACTACAGTTGATTATCATAGGCGAGGGCATCTAACATAATATTCCAGTTATCATAGTTTCTTGAAGAATGACTAATGCCTTTAAGAATGTGCAAATCGAATATTAAAGTATTGGTTAGGAGCTAGGTGACCAGTTTAGCACCTTTGAATAAGTGTTTGTTCAAGTTGTAGGTGAGTGCATTGAAAGCTGGTTAGATATTATATTGACAGCTTTTGCAGCAATTGGCAGAACCAGTAGATGGTGATCTTAAGTTGCAAGTTGGTTTTACATTAACACCTGTCAGCATGTGAAATAACTGTTGCTTTCCAGAAAATGTCAAAATTCACTTTTCTATTTATCAGATGCTATAAATTGGAAGGTGACACATAAGAACATTCTGAGGTAGCATGTTAATTGTATATTTTTTCAAAAACACGATTTTCTTAAAAAACACATAAAATTCATCACAGTACTTTCAAATTATTCAGTGCTTTTCTCAGATCTGATATAAATGGCTTTATCCATTGTTTATCTACTCTTCCAAAATGCCAGAAATTTTTAATGTCTTAATTAGAATACTGTCTGTTGGAATTCTGAAAAACTCAAACCAACTCTAAGCTGCAATACCCAAATAAGATGTCTACTTAACATTTCCTATTGTTAAATGCACTTTAGAGATTCAATTGCAAGAGTATTACAAAACCTTGTAATTATGCAGACTGACTAGAATTAAAGCCTTTGGAAATTAATTTTGAGTTGAAATATTAAATTAAGTAGAATGTTTTATCATAATGACATAATTTAAAACTAACTAAAAATAGCATTAATAATAATCACGATCACTCTCCTTTCATTAAAAGAAGAGATTTAGCACTAAATTATTAAATGATCAAATTTACGGTGCCCAAGTTAGTAAAGATTTTGTAGTAGTGTAAATCAAATGACATGATTTCTGTCCAGTGACTATAGCAAATTAGTCACTATAGTAAATTTTAAAAGGTGTTAATAATACAAACACTTCTGTGTAGGAAGCTTTGGTAGAATGATACTGCATGTGTCCTTGGACATTCAAATATTACATTTTTTCCCTCTCAGCAGTGTATTATATAGCTACTATGGGTAGTATCAGGGGTGGACAATTACATTTTCAACAAAAGAAAATGGTAAGTCTTTTATTTTCATAAGCTCATGATTTGTAAGAAGTGATTTCTACTTCCCAACATTAACCTTCATTCTCTTTTTATTCTGATTGTATTCTGAAATTGTGCTATGTTCTAAATAGAACATATGTTGCTAATTTTCTTTAATAATTCTCAGATCAAATCAAGAGAACTCTACAAGTCCAAAATAAATGCTTGCTTTTAAACTTATTTAAAACAATCCTGATATCTATAAACATGATATTTTTCATAATCAAAGTAGCTGTACTAATATACAAGTTGTGAAATGGGACTGTCACCTAAAATAGGAAGCAAATATACACCTGTCTCTTGAACTACAAAGGTGGAATTGATGATTAGGGAAAGGGATGTTTGCTTTACTTACTCCATATTTCTTAAGGGGATTTTTAAAATAGATGTTCTAAAACATACATGTGCTTTAGATTTGTGTTTAAAGCCTTCGAATATCTCCTTCCATAGATAAGATTTTTTGAATCTGATCCATTTTTTAGAAAATCATAAGATCTAAGAATCTGCAAAGTAACATTTGGTACCTGTGCAAAAATTGTGTTACTTACCCAAATAACTCTTTTTTTTAATTAATTTTTTTATTTATATATGACAGCAGAATGCATTACAATTCTTATTACACAAATAGAGCACAATTTTTCATATCTCTGGTTGTGTACAAAGTATATTCACACCAATCTGTGTCTTCATACATGTACTGAGGAAATCATAACATCAAAATAATGTCCATCACATTCCACCATCATTTCTAACCCATGCCCTCTTCCTTCCTCTTCCACCCCTCTGCCCTATCTAGAGTTCGTCTATTCCTCCCATGTTCCCCCTCCCTACCCCACTATGAATCAGCCTCCTTATATAAGAGAAAACATTAGCCATTTGGTTTTGAGGGATTGTCTAGCTTCACTTAGCATTATCTTCTCTAACTCCATCCGTTTATCTGCAAATGCCATGATTTTATTCTCTTTTATTGCTGAGTAAAATTCCATTGTGTATATATACCACATTTTTTAAATCCATTCATCTACTGAAGGACATCTAGGTTGGCTCCACAGTTTAGCTATTGTGAATTGTGCTGCTATAAACATTGATGTGACTGTGTCCCTGTAGTATGCTGATTATAAGTCCTTTGTATATAGACTGAAGAGAGGGATAGCTGGGTCAAATGGTGGTTCTATTCCCAATTTTCCAAGAAATATCCATACTGCTTTTCATATTGGCTACACCAATTTGCAGTCCCATCAGCAATGTATGAGTGTACCCTTTTCCCCACATCCTCACCAACATTTATTGTTGTTTGTCTTCATAATAGCTGTCATTCTGACTGGAGTGAGATGAAATCTTAGAGTAGTTTTGATTTGCATTTCTCCAATTACTAGAGATGATGAACATTTTTTTCATATATTTGTTGATTAATTATATATCCTCTTCTGAGAAGTGTCTGTTCAGGTCGTTGGCCCATTTATTGATAGAGTTATTTGGGTTTTTTTTTTTTTTTGGTGCTTAGGTTTTTGAGTTCTTTATATACCCTAGAAATTAGTGCTCTCTCTCATGTGTGAGGAGTAAAAATTTGCTCCCAAGATGTAGGCTCTCTATTCACCTTACAGATTGTTCTTTTGCTGAGAAGAAACCTTTTAGTTTGAATCCATCCCATTTATTGATTCTTGATTTTAATTCTTACACCAAGAATTAATTTATAGATAAAGGTGTCAAAAACATGCATTGGAGAAAAGATAGCCTCTTCAACAAATGGTGCTTGGAAAACTGAAAATCCATATGCAATAAAATGAAATTAAACCCCTATCTCTCACCATGCACAAAACTCAACTCAAAATGGATCAAGTTCCTAGGAATAAAACTAGAGACCCTGCATCTAATAGAAGAAAAAGTAGGCCCTAATCTCCATCATGTTGGATTAAGCCCCAACTTCCAAATAACTCTTTAATTTTTTCTTTTTAATTTTAGACAGATACAATACCTATTATTTATTTATTTATTTTTACGTGGTGCTAGGGATTGAACCCAGTGCCTCACATGTGCCAAGCAAGTGCTCTACTGCTGAACCACAACCCTAGTCACCCCAAATAACTCTTTAAAATTCTTTCTTTGCCTAAAACTCAATTATTGTGGGAGTATTGTACTAATAATATGTATTAAATATATTAATATATAATAGAGGTTTGGGGAAATTGTGGAAAAATATGCCATTTCACTAAATGTATCATTGTGGATAAATTTCTGAGGATGTTAGAATAATTTGGTTCAAGAATGTTAGTTGAAGGTAGATAAACCACTTGTTTTTTTCTTTTACATAATAGTACTTTTATCATGAGTTTACCCCCTCTGTCTTTGGCATTACCATCAAGTAATTTTTGGTACAAAGCAATATATGTTGCTGCAGAAGGTTGGATTGAAGATATATGCATTGAACGTGATATGGTGCAAAACCCAGACCATGCATTCTTTACAGAGTTGGAAGTGTCATTAACCAGAAGCTAGTTATTTATGATTATACATTGTTGGCCATTTATTTAGCATGCTCATACAGTGCTATGTGAATTAAATAAACTCAATTGGTGAATTTATAGTCTCAAACGTACTATAATTTACAATAATTTTGTATATATATATACAATTGTGTAATATATTAATTCAACAACTGGGATATTCAGCAGAGACTCACATATGTCATATTGAAACATTTAACTAGACTCGGGAGTCAGACATCTGAAAACATCTATCCACTCATTAGTATTGTTTCAGTAACTCCTTTGGTTTTTATATAACTCAGGAAATAGGAAATCATAACATCATAAATAGTGTTAATCTAAACCTATTGATGTAGCCAGAGCAATTTTAAGCCAATCATTTCTCATTAGGCTAATGCTAGTAAAGTTTCTTCTTCAGTTAAGTTTTTTTTTCTTTTCATTTTTCTCCTTTTGACTATTCAGTGGCCAATGAGGTGTACTAAGTTTTAGCAAATTGGGGATGAGGTCTCTTAGGTTAGCTTTATTCTTTGCAGTAAATTACAGCAGTTTTATAACTGCTTAACACAGCTCTTGAATCAAAAAATGTCACACCTGAATTTTTCTGTTCAGGCTGAATGACTGGCATTAGAGAGAGAAAAAAAGAGCTAGTGAGAATGAGAAAGAGTGCTCGTGCTCCTGGAATTCAAGATTAAAGTGGCTAGTCTCAGACTGTCAGACTGATTTATATTTTAAATGTCATCATCCCATATTTTTTTCTCTTTGCAGATTATAGTTTGGCAAATTGTTGAATTTTTTTAAAATTCCACTCTGTATCATCTTCTGTTTATATTGAACTGGACTTTGGATTGATTTTCTATTTCAGGCTCAAAACAATAAGGTGTGGCTTGAATTACTTGCTTCTTAAACTTCACATCTGTTATTTTAAGTACAGGAAGCCAGTCACTGATATGAGAGGGCATCTCACCTTTTAAGCAGCAGCCTTATCTAAGGAGACACTGTGACAATAGAAAGGGTATTGGTATAGAAGTATTTCTTCTTTTAGTGGCTTTCAATAGGTTAGAAAATATGAATTGTTTGCTGTTTTCTGCTTTCTTTGACAGTTCTTTATAGAATAAGGTGGGCTTTTTTTTTTTCATTCAGACTGGATTAGCAAAAACATAAAAGTAATTAATACATAAAGTACCAAATATGAAATATTACTCTGCACAGAGGCATTTCACACTTCATTGATTTCATGAGTAGGACAGAAGTGCCAGAACAATAATTAATATGTTGTAAGGGAAAAATTATTATGCAAGGTCAGCAGCATTGGAAGACTTTACAAAGAAAAAGATTTAAAAGATATTCAGAAACTATTTCTTAAGTTGCATTTTAAATTGAGGTTTAAGTGACAGTGTGAAGGAATATATAGATTTTCTGTGAGAAATTAGTAGGATTTTTTTTAATCTATCAGTGAAACTATTCCTGTGTATGCATACATCATGTGAATCAATACACTGACATTTTAGGGATAATTTGAATAAAATATCTGAATAAGTATTATTGAGTATAAGAACATTATTATTTACATTTCTGAATTTTCAATGAAATAGTAACATTTAAAACTCAAACAAGTTCATTTTATATTATTTTATTTTATTTATTTTTGTGGAACTGGAGATTGAACACAAAGGCACTCTCTCACTGAACTACATCCCCAGTCCTTTTATAAAAATTGCCTTATTTTTTATTTTGAGACAGGGCCTCACTAAATTGCTGAGGCATCCCTTGACCTTGCTATCCTCCTGCCTCAATCTCCCAACTCACTGGGATTACTGTGCCTGGATTTTTCATATTATTTTAAAATTGCTAATAATTTTTTAAAAAATAACTTAAATTTCAGAAAAGCAAAAGCAAAAAGACTAAAATAAAATCATACATAATCTAGTATGCTGACATAAAGATGTTAATGCCTTAATGTATATTTTTGATATTATTTCTCCAAGAAAAATATTTAAAAGGGATACTGTAATAGTGATTTTCAGTGTGCTTTTTCACTTGTTAAGCGATGATTATCCTTATGTCATTCAGTATTTTTCTACTGTCTTACAGTATTTTTAGTGGCTGCATAATGGTTCACTGGAGATTTCATAATGTATCTAAGCATCTTCGTGGAAGGACATACAAATGGTTTCCAATTTTTAATAGATTGTAATGACCATCACTAGAGCTATCTTGATCATGCCCTTTGGAAACATCTCTAGAAATGGAACTCTGATTGTTTTGACAGATATTGCCAGAAAGATCATCTCCAAAAGGTCCTTCAGAAGGTCATCTCAGTTTACTCCCAACACAGTGTCTGTTTCAAATTCTTTCTCGATTGTGATTAAAAAGCTCTTCCTTGCTCTGATCTAACAAAGTAAGCAATTGATTTTCTGGTATTAATCAAAGACAATTGAGAGAAAATCTTTTGAAAGATTTAAAAATATTTTAAAATATTTCAGTGATTATTTTAAGACATTAAGAATTATCTAATACCATATTTCTATTCCAAATTGATAGCTAATGGCTATTTTATATAAGTGTTTGTCATGAATCAGTGGTAACTTTGCAATGGATCTAAGTGCTTCACCTCAGTTACTTCATTCTTTACAATCAAACTGCCCATCAAATGAATTTTTTATTGCCCCTTTTAAAGATGGGAAAGCTGAAAATCAGACGGTTTATAAATAAATTGCCCAAAGTTTCACAGCTAGTTGGTAGGGAGCTGTGATTTGGATCCAGAATGGTGATTCAAAAGATTATATATCAGCTACTGGAAGGATCCTAAACTTGTGGTTCTGAAAATATTGTACCTCATAAGAGCACATGGTAGCTTATTTGCAAGTTTACATCAACAGCCATTTATCTTAATCTATTGTCATTTGGATAAACTAGATTTTTACCACTACTTCAGTAACCAGTGGGTCTCTCATTTCTCTAACATGAGGTGCTAGGAGGTTGTTTCCAGGTGGGCAGAGGATGTTCCCATCCCTCCTCAGTGCACATGGCCCTTTGGGGTAGAAAGCAACAACCAGCTCTGTTTTCTCTCATCTCATCACAAACTGGAGTCTACAAAACAGCTTGACTTTCTTGTTAACCTCTTTTCTGGATGTGAATTCGAGATGACAGAAAGACACAAGAGGTCAGAAAACTGAAAATAGGAGCAAGTTGGGTCTTCTTGCGAGGGTTTCCTTGGACCCAGGGCTTTATGTTCTGAAACTGGACCAGAAGGGAGTGACCTCCAGCACATTTCTCTGGTGACACAGTTTTGGGATGGCTATGATGGGGAAATGGGAAGAAGATATGTTGCAGACCATATTTAATTTTAAATGTAATGAACTTTGTGCAGGGAAAGAAAGAGGGTACACTCTATTCAGGATATAGAGTTCAATAAAGTGCCCTCACTAGGGCCAGAAATTGTCCTGTTGTGGCATTCCAAAAGCGTACTGAGTGTCTGTCCTACTCATTATGAATCTTTATCCTTCCCTTTCCTTCTGCTCCCTCTCTCATCAGCAGGCTAAAGAGAGGCTACATGTCTCGCTTAAGCTTGGGGCTTTTTGGCACAAAGCTTGATTGTCTCCGTTTCCTCTTGGCAGATTTAAATTGTTAGAGAAATGAAACTCGTTTGAAAACAGTAGGCCCTGGCAGGCACTCTCCCAGGCATTGCCCAGGACTCCAGGAACAGTTGTCGACTTGCTGCATGGCATTTGTCTAGGTTGGGTTTGATCTTAGTCTTAGATCCCATATGGTAAGAAATAATTCAGTTTTAAAGTTTTGTGTGTTTATGATTGTGGGGATGGAGGTCAGAAGAGCGAGAGATATTGCCCCATATGGAATTTGCATGTTTTAATGTGAAATTAAAATTTAATGAAGATGGAAGATTAAGAATAAGAATTCTCTTATTTGCATGACCTAGGACAGAATTAAAAAGATAACTTTTTTTCTTTTCTCAAAATATAAATTTATTTGACTTTGGTGCTCTTAATTTTCAAATACTTCTATTATTATGGAAATATAAGGAGACTGACAACTGATATGCATATATGGTTCATTAGAGATTTAAAGGACAGAATAGTATATTTCTAGTAGCATTAATTATAATATAATCAGTTATACACGTCTTTTATTTACTTTAAAGAAGCATGTATAGCATCCTATAAAGTAATTAATAATCCACTTAGTGGTTCTGATAAGAGAGGTTCTAAGATATAAGAACATAATTAAGTCTTATGTCTACTACCTCTATTATTTTGATCCTTCCACCAACTATCTTTGCTATGCAGTCTCTTTTAAACTCAGAATCTCAAAAAAGCAGACACTAAGTCTTTTTCACAATTGAATTTAATATAGAATGCTCCCAATGATACAGAAAAAACTTTTTAGTGAGAGATTGCTGTGGTTTATGGAATGAAATTGTTACCTGTCATCTCAAAACTTAATTTTAACCTGAATTCCTTCCCTACTCTATGACCATCTAACTCAATCAATCCAGGTTAAGCAGAAGCTAAAATAGAGTAGGCTAAACCAAAGGTAGAGGAAAATCTGATTAAATCTAACAATTCATACATCTGTGCCTGACTTTCATCACTTCCTATGATTGTTTATAAAGTACCTGCTGTTGAATGAGGGATTAAACCCGTTCCAATTATTGATGCTTTTTAACTTTACAGATGTTAAAGGCATTCTGTCAAACCTGTTCATTTCCAGAGCAGGGTTTTTCCAGATGGGAATTAGAAAGCAAGATTTGACAAAATCTGCTTCTCTATTACTCCATACAAAAGAATAGTACAGTAATTCTCATTTCTGCTAATCCATTCATTTCAGGTTTGATTTACCTTTTCTGCCTTGATCTAAAAATCTCTATGGCTTTATAGGATTCTGTGTTGCTATATTCAGGTTTTCAGTGAACCACACTGTATGCATTTTAATATGATTTCTCTGATTCCAAAGCCAGGATTAACTTGTTGTTTTTGATTAAAAAAGATTTTATGCTTATATTTTTAGAGGAGTGTTAAATTTCTCTAGTTGTCTACTGTATTTCTTCTTTTTAGATAAATAAACCATATTTGTTGGCAATATTGATGAAATAAAGGAAAAAAGAAAGCGAAGTTGTAGAAAGAGCTTAAAATATTAATACTCAATATACATTGTTTATAAACTAGAGTGACACTTTCCTTGGCATGGAGTTTTGCATTCCCCCTGCTGATACCTTGCACAGTTGAGACTAGGGAAATAGAACTCATTTGAACCATAGTAAATAGAGTTTGGTGACTGGATAGGTAATAAAAATTGGACATAAAAAATTGATTACGTTAGTGCTTAAAAATCAAAGGGAGAGACTCTGCTCTTCTCTCCTGTGGTGCTCAGTTCTCTTAATTTTGTTAAGATAGTAGAGGAAGTAAGAAGTTTCACTGGAGGATCTTTAAGGAACAGAAATATAGTAATTGCAAAATCTTAGAGATGCTTAGAATACAACTGGCATTGTTTTAAACATTTTCTATATATTAATTCAGTTAATTCTTACAATGGCCTCAGAAAGTTGATACGATTATATTTATTATATAGGTAAGAAAACTAAGAGAGGTGAAGGAATTTGTTTTGGCGTAGATGGCAGAACTATGGTCTAAACTTGGGAAATCTGACTCCAGCCCATGCTCTTAATTCCTATGCCAGTTCCTGGTACCACAACTAGTTACTAGTCAACCCAGAAATTATATGACATAAGTTAAACTCAATCTAATGAGAATATGGCAAAGACCAAATGAGAAACTGCATAAACAACTGGCACATTTTTCACTTCTCCACAAACTCCTTTATTTAGAGTAGAAAGCCCAAATATGGATGGTACTGCATGTCAGTCAGCTCATGCCAAGCAGCTAACATTTTTAGCCTGTAACTCCTAAGACTTTTGACTTGTTACCATGTAGTCTCCCTTTGGTTTCCCTTTACACTTGGAGAACAGAAATACAGGGTAAAGAATAATCTAGTTGTGAAAACTAGACTTACTTTAACCAATGTTTGTGGAAGGTAGATACTGACTTCCTAAATCAAGTATTATATGAGAAATAGAAGTGCACTCACGCACACAATTCACTCTCATATTGAATGTTGGTAATTTTTTTTTAAATTTTTTATTGTGGGTTGTTCAAAACATTACAAATTTCTTGACATATCATATTCCACACTTTGATTCAAGTGGGTTATGAACTCCCACCTTCACCCCATACACAGATTGCAGAATCACATCAGTTACACATCCATTGATTTACA
>NW_026000119.1:6271122-6312719 GCF_001458135.2 Marmota marmota marmota | reverse complement strand
TTTTTTTTTTTTTTTTTTTTGTGGTGCTAGGGGTGAATCTCAGGGCCTTCCACTACTAAGCAAGTGTCCTACTACTGAGAGTTACAATCCCAGCTCCATTATATAGTTTCTTATAAGAAAATCAAATATTACCCTCTGTCCCTAAAGGAAGAGGATTTAACTCAAATATCTATGAGTATTCAGTGTACCTGAAAATAAAAATGAAGATGAAGATGAAACTTTGTGATTCATGGTTTCCTTAGACTACATAATTTATGCATTATCACTGGTATTTTTGACTTGATTCTAAACTTCTCAAAGAAAGAGCTTCTTATTAACTATTTTTGTGTAGTATCCCTCTCACTAGCCCTCCCCCATGCCTTCATACCATACTGTAATGATTTCAGTGATGTGTGTATAATAGGTGCTTAATAAATATTTCCTGTGTGAATAAATTGTTTGCATTAGAAATTTACTTCTGGAATTATTTTTTTAAACAATAAAGGAGCTCAGAAAGAATATAATATACAATGTTTGAAACAGGATTTGAAAGTAAATTCAGCATCTGCCTCTAATTCTCTGATTTTTAACAAAATCCAAACAGTGCTTGACTTTAAAAACAAAAAACAAAAAACAAGCATGTTAGTGTCTTTTGTCTTGCTGAAGGGGCTCAAAAGGTGTAATGAAAAAGAGAGGTGAAATTGGAACTTTCTTTTTGGCTGCACACTGCCTTTCAAGCACTGACTGAGCTGCAGCATAAGGTGTGAAATTAGGACAAATGTTCTCAGTTGTAGAAAATTAGTATTTTATTTAACTCTATCCTGCTCAAGAAATCTATTTCAGGATCACAGGCCTCCAGGAGGGATTGGTGACTAAGGGATGCTCAGGTAGATAAATAGAAACAAGAAAACTGCTTGATTTTTTAAAATGAAAGCTAAAATAGATGCTGACACAAAGCAGCTTTGATAATGACACTCAAAATAACAATCTGAAGTTCAGTTTCAGCACCAAAGGAAGAATCCTCAGAGAATAAAACCTCTCAAACGTGGGTCTATTGCTCCAAACCATGATATACCCAATGTTTACCACTGAGAGTCTGTATTTCTTCAATTTCCAAGTTTCACAGATACATTTGAAGTTTCTAAGGATCACGAAAGAGCCTGTCAGAAAGGTGGAGCGAAGAGCAAGAAGGAAAATGTTTGAATGCTAGACATTCTATGAGCAGTGTAGATAATCTTCAGCTACAAAAGATCTTTCTTTTTTAATCAAAAAAGATAATTTATATATCTATGCATGAACATACTAAAATGAATCCCACATATACATGTGCATACACACACACACACACACATATATATATATATATATATATATATATATATATATATAATGCACTAACTAAAACAACAATGATAATAATAATAATAATAGGTCGGTGGAGCAGAGCAAGCAGATCAGGGTGAGGGAGGATGGGAAGGAAAGGTAAGATCCTAAGGAAGGAGATTGATCAAAGTATATTATGTTTGTGAATGAATATGGCCTAATGAATCCCACTACTATGTACAATTATAAAGCACCAATAAAAATAACAAACTATAAATTTTAAAAATTAAAACTATGTCAGCTTAGAAAAACTAGAGAGCCAAGGATAAAGTATCATCTCTCTCAATATTTTCCATGTCCACCATTGATGAAGTAATATAGGACAGACTGAATTATTAAAACCATGAACTTTTCTTATTGATTTAATATAAAATACATGATTTGTTCCTTTGCTGTGAAAGTTCTATTGCTTTGAAAGATAACTAGAGAAAGCCCCTAGTTGCTGGTATTCAGTCATGAGTTGAGATAGAAGGGTTCCTAAAAGCTACCTTTAAACGAGATTCCATTTCATTTTTTGCTACTTGAAGTATCTTTCTTTCACTTAACCAAAATTCCTTTTTCTAAAATTAATTCATTTTGTGTAATTCCATGTAGAAATAGATAACATATACTGATCTCTTTATGATATGGAAGGAACTCTTTAAGTGCCTTATACCAACTCATTTATCTTCATAATAATGGTCTGAGGAATGTTACCAACTATCTTCTTTTTATTTTTTATTTTTATTTATTTGATTATTTTATTGGTTGTTTAAAACATTACAAAGCTCATGACATATTATCTTTCATACATTTGATTCAAGTGGGTTATGAACTCCCATTTTTACCCCAAATACAAATTGCAGAATCACATCGGTTACACATTCACATTTTTACATAATGCCATATTAGTGACTGTTGTACAACTATCTTCTTTTAAAAGATGAGGAAATTAAGATGCAGAGAAGTTAACCAACTTGCCTAGGGTTATACAGCCTGTGAGGCCAGGCTTCAAATTCTGGAGGTCATTCTCTAACCAATAAACCATTCCTTAAGAGAGGACAGTATTTTATTGAATATTATATTTTCATACCTTGCTCTGTGCCTAGTGTTTAATGAGCACATACAAGGTGTTTATAAAACAGGACACTTATATTAAACTTTGGAATGTACCACCCTCCTTTTCTGTTCTCATCTCTGCAGTCAGATCCATATTTGTCTTGTCTTTTTTGGCTAAGACAATATCTGCATTCAACGTTCAGTTGATATTAATTTCAAGTACTACTATTTTGAATTTTCAATTTCTTTTCTTTGCTCAAAAAACATCTGCCAAGGATTCTTATTACTTCTGAACACTTGTGTCTTATGTTCAAGGCTCTCTATTCTTACTTCTGGCCTATCTTAGTTCATATCTCTCACATCCCTCGATGTGCATTCAGTAAGCCAAACTGTACTACACAGTGTCAGCATAGGATGTACTCTGATTTCACAGTTATCATCATCTATAGACCATTGAATGCTTTTCCTGGGCTCTTGCTCCTGAGATTCTCACACCCATCTAATCTCCATCTATGAGTAAGACTATCGGTTTTTTAAAGGGAAGATAAATGTTAGAATTTTAATAACAGCTTCTCTACTGATGTCATTGAACCACATTTCCCCCTATTTTGAACTCGAATAGTACTTGACCACATTATGCTCTATATTAAATGCCTTTATCTTTCCCAACTCATCAGGTTATAAACCTCTTGAGAGCAAGGACTATACCTAACTCCTCTTATTAAGTACTGACAGTGTACTGTCAGACTGTCAACAAGTATTCAACATTTCTCTTTCATGTGAGGGTTTGTTTGAGAAAATCTGCTATCGAATAATCATGAAACTTCAGAATAGTAGGGACAATGATTTTTATCACATGCCATAATTTACCAATAACAAAAATGGGTCATGGAGAAGTTGAAACTTTCTGAAAGTTAGTGCCTCATCTCCATGATGTCTACAATCAACCTTGAATCCTTTTCTTCATATATAGTGGCCTTATTAGATATCTGAAAGATAGAGAAATTTGATAATTACAGGACAAAGGTCTTGGAAATTACCAGATCCTTCATAGATCCTTCAGTGATTTTTCCAGGAGAAAGAACCTTAAAAGATTGGTGAAATACCAAGACCTCAATGTTGTAAATATAGTGTGATTTAATATTCAACTAGTGACTTTTATAGGGATAAGTTATAAAAATCACTTCTGTATAAATCTTGGGTTATACTTTAACTTTTATTAATATCCATGATTTATCAATTGACATTTCCCTCTCTCCACCCCAAACAAATGAACAACAAAAACTCAAAAGCTGTCAGATATGTTAGATAGGTGTTTTTTCCCATTTTGTAAAGAATCTCAAAGGAAACAACTCTATGTTAAGATTGTGACCTTAGCCAGGGAAGTAGCCTGGAGAGATCATGCTCTGATGTTATAAACATCAGAGCATTCTGCTGCCTCAAGAGAGAGCAGAAGTGACCCCATGATGTCACTTTGAAATATCCCAGATAATTTTATTAGTAGGGAAGTCTGCGAGTGACAAGTGCTGATGTCTGAAGTCCTTCAGCACCTGGATCAGGCTCAGCCTGGTATCTTCATTCACTTTCAGGTGATGAGGATGTCATGTTTAATGCATGAAGTCATACTCCTAGTGGCAGTCTGTTGTATCTTCTTAAATGAGACATTGATGCCCAGAGTAACAAGTACTCTCAGGCACTGAAAAATTAGAACTATTTTGAGAAATTGTGCTCATGAAATTGAGCTGTTTCTTCTAAAAGATGCAGGCAGATGATTTTTTTAAGTTGGTATGCAAAATTCATGCCTGAATTTGTATGAAAGAAGAGAGAATGGGCCACAGAAGAAGTGCGACAATAAATTCTGCACTTATACCTTGACATATACTTTAACACATACTTCAGACTAATGACCATTTTGTTGATTATTTCAGGTTCAATTCTAAACTTCTCACATGGATGTTCAAGATCCCTTTACAATTTGTCTCTTCTTTCCTTTACATCTTATTTGTTTCAGGCAGCACAAGCTGTTCCTTGTGTTTGCAACAAGCTGATTCAGCAAAATCCAATCTAAAACAAAATGAAACAAAACAAAATCAAAGTTTCAAGATTACTCACTTACATGAGAAAGGAATTAATCCATTTATAAGGGCCTATCACTCTGATGCCTCCCACTGCTGGACACTGCTATATTGGGGAATTCAGCCACCAACACATGAACTTTTGTTGAACGCACTCAAACCATGGCAGATATAAAGTAGACTGAGCAGTGGACAGGACAAAGTGTTGAAAAGTAAATTGGGATCATATGAGGAAATGAAAAATGTGTGTGTGTGTGTGTGTGTGTGTGTGTGTGTGTTTAACGTTTGGAAATCCCTAAAAGCTTTTGAATAGGAAATGAATAATCACAACATGGAGTGGGCATTAAAATTAGGGAGATATTAAAATTAAAGAGGCCAAACTTTAAGCCAATTGTAATAGTGGAAGTGAGATGAAAGGGACAAATTCCAAAAACATAGCGATAATAAATGTGTTTGTATTGCACTGGTTAACTGTGTAAATTCTAGATTCAGGAGTTTGCATCCTGCATCTGCCACTTAAGAACTTTGTCAGTTTATGTGAATTAATAAACAGATCTATGCATCAGGGTACTCATCTATAAAGGGGAATTATCTTAACATCCAAGTAAAAAGTGTGTTTCCATTTTGTATGAAATAATCCTTACATGATATCTGATGCAGCTAGGCACTCTATTGAGTTATTTAATAATATTATGGGTGAGTTTTAAGGAGGGTGGCTAAGGAATTTGATCAGAATATCAAACTTCTTTCCATTTGCTTCTCTGCCTTGTTGAAACCTGCCTATCTCCACTACATTTCCATTATGAAGAGTTTCTTGAACAGTCCTGTGCACAGTGATCTTTCCTGCCTGAGTTCCCAATATATTAATTATCTGTACATAGACACTTACATTCTGGTATACTGTTAAGTATTTTTCTTTTTCCTTTATCTCAGTTTATCAATTCTAGGAGGTTAGTGCTATTTCTTATATGGCTTTGTATTCTCTACAGTACCTTGTTTAGCTTGCACATTTGGCCATGAGACTATTTTTTATTTTTTATTGACTTCCATGCCAATTCCCGTTTATCAGAATTTGAATAAATTATAGTGTAGATTAACCAGAGGAAGTTATTTTATGGCAGGCTTATTTCTTGGTTCTAGAACACTCTTCCATATCTCAGTTCCAAGTCTATAAGAGGATGATAAAATAAATTTAAAGTGTTTCTGCATAAGGTGGTGATAAAGGTTGGTACGAGTGAAAAGGCAAGAGAGCTCCCTACAGGGGCTGGGGCAGGCACCAGGGCTCCAGTTAGTCCCAATAAATCCTTGAGTTTGACTCAACTTTGCAGGGCAAAGATACTTGCTTTTTTTGCAGCTAATCTTCATTCCACAATATACCATAATCTAAAAGAAACTCAAAATTATTTTGTCTGGAATAGGAGGCAGTTTTAATTGAAGGAATCTCTAGTATTTTTGAAAATATATTAATTATCACATGCTCACATACATCAGTAGAAGAACCAGAGAAAAATGAAATACTGGTTGAGCTAATTTCCTTTCTATTGAGTTAGTTTATTTGGCCTTATATTTATAAAATTACATATGTAATTTAATAAAATAACATATAGAATATGTTGAGAGTATGTGGGCTACAAGGGAATCAGAAGAATTCTGCTTAATAGTAATTACTTTTAAAAAGATTTATATCTTATAGAGTAGAATGTCTTGAAATTGAGCTGCAGGTGTCTGTCTTTACTAATTTCAATTATGAATTTTCCAAAAAATACCTAAATCATCTTTAAAGATGTTCCCCTCTCTTCCCTTCTCTCTTATGTCTACTCTTCTATTTTCCCAAATTTATTGATTTCTTGTTCTGTTAAAGGTACTACTAATATTCCTATATAACAAAATTTTTATTCAAAAATGTCATTGACTTATTCCTGTTAAGTTTGGGGTGCATATGTAAAAATATACAAATTAACTAAAATGGTGGTAAGGAAAAAAATGAGTAAAAATAAGTAGTTGTCAACTAATGTTAATGTGACAAATTTTGAGTATGAATTCTACAAAAACACTCAGTGATTCATAACACAGTCTCACTGCAGTTGTATCATTGTACTGTTCAAGGTTATATAAATACATATATATGATGTATATATCTTTATTATATATTTAGTGTACTATTTGTATTACATGTGCATATATGTGTATATATTCACATATATTTGACATGCCATATCTATGGCATTAACTTCCTCTCCATGAAAGTAACCATATAACTTCCAAATAACATAATTTAAAGCAGAAATTGCTCATCTGCCACTTTATTTCTTTTTCCTTCTTACAAAATGGAACATAGACCAGTATGGATTATCCAACCTCAACCAAATAATGAAGAACGCCTAGGGAACAAAAGAGTGACAAGTAGCTATAGGAAAGCTCTCCAGCAGCCCAGAAATGTTCATCTCTGGACTCTTATCTAAGAAAGAACAAAAAATTTCTTATTCTTGAGGCATTGAATTTTAGGTTTTATTTTGTTTTTGTTTGTTTGTTTGTTGTTGTTGTTGTTGTTATAGCTACTTAAAATATACCCAAAGTAATATATTTGCTACCTGTACTTTTTTATTTATGCATTCTTCCCTTTTCATTCATGTTCTCTCAAAGCTTTCTTTCATATGCACCTCTGGAAACAAATAATATTTTCTTTCTCTTTTTTAAAAACTTTTTTTTATTTTAATTTTTTCTAATTAGTTATACAGGGCAGTAGAATACATTTTGTTTCATTGTACACAAATGGAGCACAACTTTTCATTTCTCTGGTTGTACATAATGCACACCATTTGTGCAATCATACATGTACCTAGGGTAATGATGTCCTCATTCCACCATCTTACCTAGTCGCATACCTCCTCCCCTACTCTCCTCCCCTTTTCCCAATCCAAAGTTCCTCCATTCTTCCCATTCCCTGCCCCACCATTATGGATCAGCATCCACTTATCAGAGAGAACATTCGGTCTTTGGTTTTTGGGAATTGGCTTACTTCACTTAGCATGATATTCTCCAACTCCATTCATTTACCTGCAAATGCCATAGTTTTATGCTCTTTTAATGCTGAGTAATATTCCCTTGTGTATATATACCACAGTTTCTTTATCCATTCATTTATTGAAGGGCATCTAGTTTTGTTCCACAGTTTAGTTATTGTGAATTGAGCTGCTATAAACATTGATGTGGCTGTGTCCTGTAGTATGCTATTTTTAAGTCCTTTGGGTATAGACTGAGGAGGGGGATAGCTGGGTCAAATGGTGGCTCCATTTCCAGTTTTCCAAGGAATCTCCATACTGCTTTCCATAGTAGTTGCACCAATTTGCAGTCCTACCAACAATGTATGAGTGTTCCTTTTGCCCCAAATCCTTGCCAACATTTATTGTTGCTTGTATATTTCCATTCTGACTGGAATGGAATGAAATCTTGAGTAGTTTTGATTTGCATTTCTCTAATAGCTAGAGATGTTGAATATTTTCTCATATATTTGTTGATTGAATTTATATTTTCTTCTGAGAAGTGTCAGTTCAGTTCCTTAGTCCATTTATTGTTTGGGTTATTTTGTGTGTGTGTGTGTGTGTGTGTGTGTGTGTGTATGTTAAGTTTTTTGAGTTCCTTATATATTCTGGAAATTAGTATTAGTGCTCTATCTGATGTTCGTGTAATAAAGATGTTCTTCCACTCTGTAGGCTTTCTCTTCATGCTACTGATCGTTTTCTTTGTTGAGAAGAAGGTTTTTAGTTTGAATATATCCCATTTATGGATTATTGATTTTATTCTTGTGCTTTAAGATTCTGATTAAGGAAGTTAGGACCTAATCTGACATGATGAAGATCTGGGCCTAATTTTTCTTCTATTAGCACAATGTCTGTGGTCTCATCCCTTGCCCTTGATCCACTTTGAGTTTAGTTCTGTGCATGGTGAGAGATAGGAGTATAGTTTCATTTTGCTGCATATGGATTTCCAGATGTCCCAGTACCATTTGCTGAAGAGGCTATCTTTTCTCCAGTGTATGTTTTTGGCACCTTTGTCTAGTAGAAGATAACTGTATTTATGTGGGTTTGTCTCTGTGTCTTATATTCTATACATTGGTCTACATGTCTATTTGGGTGCCAATGCCATGCTGTTTTTGTTACTATAGCTCTAATATAGTTTAAGATCTGGTATCTTGATGCCTCCTGATTTTACTCTTCTTGCTAAGAATTATTTTGGCTATTCTGGGTCTCTTATTTTTCCAAATTTATTTAATGCTTGCCTTTTCTATTTCTATGAGGAATGTTGTTGGGATTTTCACTGGAATTGCATTAAATCTATATAATGTTTTTTGGTAGTGTGGCCATTTTGAAAATATTAATTCTTCCTATCCAAGAAGATGGGAAGTCTTTCCATCATCTAAGGTATTCTTCAATTTCTTTCTTTAGTGTTCTGTAGTTTTCATTGTATAGGTCTTTCACCTCTTTTGATAGATTGATTCCCAAGTATTTTATTTTATTTTTTTAAGGCTCTTGTGAACAGGGTAGTTTTCCTAATTTATCTTTCTAAGGGTTCATCACTGATGTATAGAAATGCATTTGATTTATGGGTATTGATTTTATATCTTTCTACTTTGCTGAATTTATTTATTAATTCTACAAGTTTTCTGGTGGACTTTTTTGTATATAGAATCATGTCATCAGCAAATAGTGATAGTTTGAGTTCTTCTTTCCCTATTTGTATTCCTTTAATTTCTTTAGTCTGTCTCATTGTTCTGGCTAGAGTTTCAAAGTCTGTGTTGAATAGGAGTAGTGAAAGAGGTCATCCCTGTCTTGTTGTAGTTCTTAGAGGGAATGCTTTCATTTTTTTCTACATTTAGAATGATGTTGGCCTTGGGCTTAACATATATAACTTTTACAATGTTGAGGTATGTTCCTACTATCCTTAGTTTTTCTAGTGTTTTGAACATGAAAGTGTACTGTATTTTGTCAAATGCTTTTTCTGAATTGAGATGATTGTGTGATTTTTAACTTTAAGACTATTGATGCGATGAATTATGTTTATTGATTTCTCTATGTTGACCCAACCTTGCATCCCTGGGATGAACCCCAGTTGATCATGATGCACAATCTTTTTAATATGTTTTTGTATACTATTTGCCAGAATTTTATTGAGAATTTTTGCACCTATGTTTATCAGGGATATTTGTCTGATATTTTATTTATTTGATGGGTTTTTGTCTGGCTTACATATTAGGTGACATTAGCCTCATAGAATGAGTTTGGAGGGGTCCCCTCCTTTCCTATTTCATGGAATAATTTGAGGAGTGTTGGTAAAAATTCTTCTTTGAAAGTCTTGTAGAACTTGGCTAAGAATATCTCTGGTCCTGGGCTTTTCTTGGTTGGTAGGCTTTTAATGGTGTCTTTTATTTCCTTGCTTGAAATTGATCTGTTTAGATTGTATATGACCTCCCAATTCAGTTTGGGCAGATCATATGTCTTTAGAAATTTGTCGGTGTCATTGAGAGTTTCTATTTTATTGGAGTATAAATTTTTGAAATAGTTTCTTATTATCTTCTGTATTTCAATAGTATCTGTCATGATATTTCCTTTTTCATCACAAATTTTAGTAATTTGAGTTTTTGCTCTCCATCTTTTCATTAGCGTAGATTAGAGTTCATCAATTTTATTTATTTTTTCAAAAAGCAGCTTTTTGTTTCATCGATTTTTCCAATTGTTTCTTTTGTTTTAATTTCATCCCTGATTTTTTAAATTGATTTTTTAAAAGATAAATGACAGCGGAATGCATTACAATTCTTACTACACATATACAGCACAACTTTTCATATATCTGGTTGTATATAAAGTATGTTGACAGAATTCATGTCTTCATACATGTACTTTGGATAATGGTGTCCATCACATTCCACCATCCTTGCTAATCCCCTGCCCCCTCCTTTTACCTCCCACCCCTCTGCCCCATCTAGGATTCATCTATTCCTCCCGTGCTCCCCCTCCTTACCCCACTATGAGTCAGCCTCCTTATATCAGAGAAAACATTCAACATTTGTTTTTTGGTGATTGGCTAACTTCACTTAGCATTATCTTCTCCAAGGCCACCCATTTACCTGCAAATGCCATGATTTTATTCTCTTTTATTGCTAAGTAAAATTCCATTGTGTATATATACCACATTTTTTTTTATCCATTCATCCACTGAAGGACATCTAGGTTGGCTCCACAATTTAGCTATTGTGAATTGTGCTGCTATAAACATTGATGCGGCTGTGTCCCTGTAGTATGCTGTTTTCAAATCCTTTGGGTATAGATCAAGGAGAGGGATGGCTGGGTCAAATGGTGGTTCCATTCCCAGATTTCCAAGGAATCTCCAAATTGCATTCCATATTGTCAACCCTGATTTTAATTATTTCCTGTCTTCTGCTACTTTTGGTGTTGATTTGTTTTTCTTTTCCTAGGGCTTTGAGATATAATTTCAGGTCATTTATTTGTTGACTTTTCATTCTTTTAATGAATGAGTTCAATGCAATGAACTTTCCTCTTAGCACTACCTTCATAGTGTCCTAGAGATTTTGGTATGTTGTATCAGAGTTCTAATTTAGCTCCAGGAATTTTTTTTAATCTCCTCTCTGATGTCTTCTGTTATCCCTGCCTCATTCAATAGTATATTATTTAGTCTCCAGGTGGAGTAGCTTTTATTTTTTACTTTATCATTGATTTCTAACTTCATTCCATTATGGTGTGATAGAACGCAGGGTAGTATCTCTATTTTTTTTTTTTTAATTTGCTAAGAGTTGCTTTGTGGCATAAGATATGGTCTATTTCAGAGAATGATCCATGTGCTGTTGAGAAGAAAGTATATTCGCTCGTTGATGGATGAAATATTCTATATATGTCTGTTAAGTCTAAATTATTGATTATATTATTGAGTTCTATAGTTTTTTTTGCTTCGTTTTTGTTTGGAAGATCTATCCAGACATGAGAGAGTTGTGCTAAATTTACTTAGTATTATTGTATTGTGGTCTATTTTATTCCTGAAATTTAGAAGGGTTTGTTTGATATACATAGCTGTTCCATTATTAATCATATTAAATAATTATGATTGTCATGTCTTCTTGATGTAGGATTCTCCTAAGCAGTATGAAATGACCTTCTTTATCCCTTCTGACTAACATTGGTTTGAAGCCCACTTTATATGAGTGGCATATATTTTTGGCAAATTTTAGCATAAATTTTTGGTAAATGAGGCACCTCAGCATGGGCTCCATGCAGGCCAGTGATCCTGTTCTGGGCCTTCCTGGGCTCCGCAGGGGTTAGTAGTCCTGTCTTTGGCCTACCTGGGTTCTGTAGGTGTCGGTCGGGCTGTCCTGGGCCTGGCTGGGCTCCATGGAGGTCTGCAGGGGTGTCCTCACAAATAATATTTTCAGAAAGCATGCAAAACATTTCTAGTTGGGAATAAAACAACACAAGAAGTAAATTTACAGGTTACTTTTTACTGCTGACATGGATCATCTGAACATTGCAGAGTCACTTTGTTCAAGCTTTATTTTCATATGGGAATCTGATAATTTCTTCTTGACCTTTGTTAATCAAATGATGATGATCAAGATAACATGGTTGAGGACTTGTAATTTCAGGGGGAAATGGGAAAATGGTCAGTATCATTTGAAAATACTATTTTCTGTTTCTGCTTGTGAAGACAGAGAGGTTCCTTGATGCAGATGGGCTTTGGTCTGAGGAAAACCATGGGGATGGTCTTTTAGAAGTCTTTTAGAAGTCAACAATGCTTGGGAAGAAGAATTTAGGTGATATTATTTAGACTTGGATAATGCATATTACCTTCCTTTCATACTCCTTGTTAGGTTTAAAAGTTATTGGGGGGCTGGGGATGTAGCTCAGTGGCTGAGCACTTGCCTAGCATGTGTGAGGCACTGGGTCAATTCTCAGCACCACATATAAATAAAATAAAAATGTACATTGACAACTTAAAAAAATAGTTACTGGGGATAAATTGGCAGATTCCTTTAGAGACCAAATAGCCTTCTAGGAATGAGTATGAAAACAAAGACCTTTTTGTTTAGTATTATTGGGGGGGAAAAAAGATGATTGGACTGTCTCTAATGACCTAGATGCCTGGACTGAGAAAGAAATCTCCAAATCCTCCCTGACCTCTTTCATTTTAATATCATGCTTTTGTTTTTAACACATTTTTATTAATTTTTTAAAGAACTCATGTTTTCTTATTTTAATTTCCCCCACTCCAAGGCATATTTTTCATAGAATTCTTCACCAGTCATTTATTTTTTATTGTTCTTGTACCTTTTTTTGTCTTTGTGAGCATATTTAGGTTGAACTATTGACATATTTAAAGTTGATTAGAATTAAGATGTTCTCTACTTAGAAGAATTATTTTCTGATCATATATAAACCTCAGCATCTGTAGATGGTTATATTTCAACCAAAACTATTATGGCCTACAGAGAAGACTCAATTGAGAATCAGCAATTTTCATTTTATTCATCAAAAAAAATGTAAGCTTAGAGAAAATTGCAGGCAATTTTATTTAAAAAATTAAAATAACAACAGCACTGAAAAAACATGTTCTTCAGAAAAAATGCCAGGGGCACAATGTTAGACACAAATACAGGCTAAGACATTGATTAAAAATGTAAATATAAACCAATAATAGTTATCTTATTTATCTCTTAATATTCAGATAATTCACATAAAGACATTTTTATTTTGCTTTATTGTACACAGGTATGTATTTTTATATCCTTAGCAATAATTTAAAATTTGAAGTTACTGAATAGAAATATTTTATTTTACAGACAATATAATAACTCCAAATTGTAAGTCAATACACATATTTTGAAGAAATCATAATTTTTACTACTTTTAATGACCCATTTCATTCTGAAAAAATAACTTGACTTGGAGTTCTTGTTTGGTCACACTCCCTAAAAGTTATATGTGGGGGGAAATAAGACTCAACAGTTAACACTTGAACCTAGGGAGTGACAGAGAGGGCTGATTTCAGGCAAACTTCAAGATCAACTTGCAACTCCTCCTGAGTTTCTCACCCAACATAATGAGTGTGCTCTCTATCTGGGTACAAATTAAAAGAGCCATGTCACTAAGAAGGTGTAATAGTAAGAGGGTAGACTTCTTACAGAGTTGAGTGCAAGTTTAGGAACAAACAGATGACTCCCCCAGCCTCTAGTTTCCCATCTCCTATGTGCTGCCCTAAGAAACCATTGCTAGATTAGCAGTGATACTTCATCAACAGTCACTTCTCATGGGCTGAATTATTTTTCAGGATATTCTTCGATTCTTTATACTGAAAACACTTATGAGACTGAATCATCTCTTTTTCTATATTGTACTGATACATGACCAGAGAGATCAGCCCTCCATCATAAAGTTTATCTTCCAATATAGACCCCTCCCAACATGTATGCAAATGAAGTGGTGATTAATACCCAGAGAAAAAGTACTTCTCATAAATCTTAAAGATTTGTCTACGAAATCTTTGAAAACAAGTCATTAATTTACTGCAGGATTTTGGGGGTTATTGTTTATATTCTACCTATTTCCCAAAGTAAAACATTACAACCACTATGGTAACAGGGTTATCAGTTCATCCTGGGTGTTCTGAGATCTAGGAGCCCAGTTTTCATGTAGTAGTTTGATTTGTCCAAAATTACCCAAAATATTAAAAAGAACATTCTTTCCTCTAGAAAAGCCAGCATGGATCAAATGAACAGAGATCTTTTCCTGGGCCATGCACCTGAAATGTGTTTCATGTGAGTGATGTCTTGGTTCTCAAAGGCGGTGGTTCACTTCCTCTTTTCATCTGATAGGAAACAGTGAGATGGGGAAGCATTTCCCACAAATACAGAAGCAAGGAGATGGGAAGATGTGATCCTATAATTTACTGGTTTGTTTAAGGACACTTAAAGGTGAGAGAATGTCTGAGAGAGAAAACATTTGTTACCTTTAATAAGAGGGGCTCAGACTGGGTCTCTTGTCCTCAATTTCTAGCAGTGCTGAAAGAAAATCCAAAGTGACATAATACCATTATCTTTGAAACTCTGGTATCCCTAGTTTAATTTTTTCCTCCCAGTAGTTTGCACATTTCTCTTCTTGACACCCCCTTCAAAATCAATTAGCAGGTACTACTTATATGTCTACTTCTTCAGAGTTAACCTATTTGTAAGAACAGATGTTTCTGTGAGGAATATTGCTTTTATGCTTATTGTAAGCATCTTTGGCAAGCCCCTTTCCAACTAGATATGTGACATTTCACTCTTCTTAATAGAGAAGATGTGATGGAAAAATATTCACAGTCAGAGTTAGAGCAATTAAGGGAATATTGACTTCCATATGGAATCACTGAAAAGCTAGATGTTTATACCATGTGTCAGAATTCTATCTAAATAAGGCAGGGATGACTTAATTTTGGACTTATGTTCATTTCCTTATTTACCTTTAAATAAAAAGGGAGCTATTATATTAGTTTGCTTGTTCTGCAGTAACAAAGTGTAACTTAAGCAAGAGACTCTATTGTCTCTCAGTTCTGGATGCTCAAAGTTTGAGATCAAGGCATTGTGGAGGTGGTTTTACACATGAATTTTAGGGGGTCATAATTCAGCCCATAACAGGAACCATGAGTATTGCTTTTATTTTTCAATATTAATACTTTAAAAAATGACATTACTCCTCTTTTTTATACTTTTAAATAATAGAATATGTTTAAGACCATAGAAAATCTACATAGGTAAGTATAAATCTTGTTGGCATTTTAATTTTCTCTGTGGAAATCTTGTTTTCATGTTCAAGTGCTAAAGATTCTGGGAGACTCTTCATTATTGCTGTCCTTATGAAAGCAGCTGTTCAACGAACATGGCATATTTTGTTACTTCATCAAGAAGCAGAGGAAGATTATGTTGTGATCAACTTTTGTCTGGCTGTAGCCAATGCTTTTCTGATTCTTTGAGCTCAGTGATTGATTTAATAGGTCTACTCCAGGGTAGTTACTCATCCCTGATATTTGTACCACTCCAACTCCATGTTATTTATGTAAACGATGCTTTATATTCTTTCCACACAGATAAATCCAAGTTGACAGAACTATTTAAGAGATGAGTGTGCTCCCAATTGGGATGATGGTCTCAGCATTTATCTATTTCAACTTTCATGTTACTTCACTGGCAAATTGGAAGCTTTGGAGGATAAGAAGATAAGATATGTTTGAGAGAATCTATTTTCTGCTCTGAAGGTAAAAATCTCTACATTTCAGACAATTATGCATCTAGGAAGAGGTCAGAACACAAACAAAGAAAATGATCTTGGGAACAAATGATTTGCCTTTGAAAAACAAAAACATCTTTAACCATGGGGAAAATCTTAGACCGGAGCTATTCAAATAGCCTTAGAATTTGGAAAATGATCTTATGTGTAACAAGTTCTACATTTCTGCATTTGTAGCTTTAGCTGGGGATTTTTTCCCTTTAATTGGTAGTGCATAAGATCTATGTGGGTTTTTCAAGCCTTTATTTTTTTTGTACACAATAACTTTACATATTTATGGGGTTCTTTATACATGTAGTTATTGGAAGATCAAAAAGCTACATGTGATTTCTAGTTTGAAAATGATGGAATAAAAACTATGATTTTGGCACTTTTGTTTTGTAAGAAATCACCCCAAATCCAAAAAGGATTGAAAAAAAGTGTAATGTGAACTTGACCTCTGAAAGAGTGAAACCCCACATGAAACCCCAAATATTGTTTTATATGGTTCACATCAAATATCTCTGATAAAGAATAATTTTACTTATAATGTAAGAAGCCAGAACAAGCAAAAGAGAAAATTCTATTTTATTGATGTATTTATAAAGCATTCCATTAAATACAACTTTATTTCCTTTACAAGGTGAATCTGCATTCTGTATTGGAAATACACTAGTCTAGTTCCTGTATGTCCAAATAAATAACCATTATGCTCTAGTTTGATAACTTTGCCCCCATGTAACTCCATGGATATGAAATCATATATGGAAAAATACCAAGATAATTATTTTATAGAGTGTTCTCTCATGCCCTATAGCCTTTAAAAAGATAAAAAGAAGATGAAAAAAAAAACCTCATTAATGTATGCTTGCAAAACAATTGCAGTCATTTTCCTGGGTGAAGACTAAATTATTGTGCATTATAGTGTGCATGTCTATGATAAGTAGATTACTATAGATCATTCCAAGAGGAGGTAGAGAGAAGATTGCACTAACATTAGCTTCTCTGGTATTTGCAGGCTGTAAATTTCGTTAAATGATAGATGCAAAGATGGAAGACAGATGGATAGAGGAAAAGACAGAATGAGATACTGAATGAGTTAGTGCTGCAGCCTGTGCTTCAGGGCTGTCTTATTACGACAAGGCTAGCAAGCATCAATGTCCTCACATCCCCCACTCCCTCCCCCTGAAATGTACCGATTTATATGAAAATTAAGATTACAAATTAAAGCCTGGCTATCCTGGAGTTTTCCAGTTCATCAGCCATCCAATAAAAATGATGTCAAGCCTGTATGCATAATTCCCAGAAGATTACTTTGTCCTTACAGCTAAGCCCTGTCCCTGATATGAAAGATCTCTATCCACTTTTATTGAAATAAAGAACTAACATCATAATCCCAATATTGAGGTATAATCTTCATTATCTCCTGACCCTCTTGAGGTTCTCTCAATCTATATTACTTCAGATTTGGTTTATTTATAATCCTTATGTATTTACTTTTATTGAGATAGGATTAAAAACTTAAAAAAAGCTCCAAAAAATCCTTATGATCTCATGATTGAGTTTCAATTCACCAACAATCAACTAATGTGGTAGACTGATTTTTTTTAAGTGGTTCTTATATAGTCCAAGCTTGAAAAGGCATTAATTGGTCCCCTGAGCATCTCTTTCATTACATGAATTATTTCCAATCCAACCTGGTTTGTGAAATGATGGTATCATCTTCTTTTCCTATTTATTAAAAAAGGTGCAGAGTAGGGGAGGAAGGTGGGTATATGAAAGGATAAACACACAGACAGAATCATCCAGAGTAACTTCTATTAGGAAGTTTTGACTCATACCTATAGTTAATTACTGGTAAACTACAATCCCCCAACCTTCCCTCCCCCACCCCCAGCCTTAATGGCCTCTGGCTATGCCTCAGGCTGTTAACTACCAAACTAGTCATTAATGCTGATCAAGATGATTTCTTAGATTAGTGCTCATTTATTTTTTTAATAGACAAAATATACTATGCTCTGCATAAAGAATAAAATGGTATTTTAGTTTTCTTTCAAAAGCATAAAGAAACACCTATCAAAACTATATTGTGCTATATTTTCAAAACATGTCATATTATTTTATTTGTATTTCCAAAGTGAAAACTGAGTTTTAAGTATTTAGGATTTCACTGATAACCATCATGCTTTCCTATTTTAAGTAAACTCTTTGCTATGAAATTTGGAGAAACACATTCTAAAAGATGTGATGTGTTCTTTATTTGTGCCTCTTACTTTTACCTTTTGTGCAAGGATATGTGAGGGGGAAACACTTGCCTTTTAGGTTTGAAAATAGGAAATGAAAATAGAAGTGCTTTACTATTGAATAAAACTTCACTGAAGTTTTTTTTTTTTTTTTTTAATACCACTTATTGTTTGATTGAAAAGAACTGATGTTCTACTAGTATTAGTATAAAGTGGGATCTAGGAAAATTTTTATTGGCAATATTATTTCTTATCTTCTTTTTTATTCTTTTATTTTTTTATCTGTGCACCTGCTATTGCCTGGTCATATTTCAAGACATTTCAGAAAATAATAGAAAGAAGACTGGGCAGGTAGGAACAGCCTACAATCACTGAGTAATCTTTTTGTCTAAAATGATATTCAAGCATAATCCTGTACTAGAATAACTGGCCTCTTAAAATGGTTACTCAACAACTACAGGGGAAGTAACTGAACCAATATTTTTATATACCCATTTTCTGAATATTGACCTAGAAAATTTACATAATTTTCTTATTTAACCTTCATAGCAACTTTACAATTATTCCTATTTTATGGATGTGAAAATTGAGACTTTAAAATTGTTGCAGATTTGGGAGAAGAACATAGAGGAGGAAACAATGTAGAAAATGCTTTCATCATAGTGTTGTTTACTAAGTAGCTCTTTCCCTTCATTAGCTTATAGACAGGAAATGCCTTCTTCCTTTTGTAAACTGTGCTCCACAATGGCAAGTCGCCCTGAAGTCCCAGTTTAGATCTTTCAAGAAGTTGGATAATAATCTTATTGATCAAGTAGGGTTATCCTAACAACCAGAGGCTTATTTGAACTAAATGTAAATATTCTTTATAAGTACTCCATAAGTAGTCTTTGTACAAGAAATCCAACAGTTACTAATAATTTTTCATGAAATAAAATTATGCTTGTTACCAGTTATAATGTGTATTTGATGAACCAATTGATTCATATAATTGTAGGAAAGGAACAGAATGGGGAAGGAAGCACAAAGTAATATGGGGGTATGAACTGTTTTGAGGGAATTCTCTTCTTGAGCAAACCAGAGAAGAGTAACAGAATACTGGGTATCAAGGATGAATAAAGAATTCATTTATGCCCTGTGCTTAGCCTAGCTGTATCTGACATAAGACAGTATGTATTATGTTCTGGAAAATGTTTAAAACTTACAAAACTTTGAATTCTCAGGGATAAGCCATAAATTACAGAGTGATTCTAAAAGCTTTACATTCTAAGATAAGTAATTACCATGCTTTTTCTTCATTAAAGATGGGAATTTTTGTTTTTAGTAAAATGGACCCAAATATTTTGTAATCAGAATTGTATTGGCATATAAAAATTTAAATGATAAATACAGCCTTCTTTCTTTATTCAGAATGTCCAATTATACTGAAAGTTACTTCCCTTTATTGTGCAAATAAAATCCCAATGAGAAATAAAAATGATCTCTACTTTTTATAAGAATAACACAGGACTTGATATAGACTTCATAAACAATCTTTGGCTTTCTAACAGCTGATAAATTTCCTCCATTATATATACTTTCTTCTAAACTGATTTTATAATTCTGAATTCATATTTCTATTTCTCACTGATAAATTACTATTTCAGATTATCTCCTGGTGCTCCTTTTGACCTGGTAAAGGGTTAGTTTTGATAAGGTTGCCATATTTGTAAGGCAGAGTGTTGTGAAATTATTTGAATATTCCCAAAGCAGGCACTTCAGGGTATAGCTCTAGGTATAACTTAGAGTGAATGAGGTTTTTAAAATTTTTTTTTTAGTTGTAGATGGACAATATCTTTTGTTTATTTTATTTTGATGTGGTGCTGAGAATTAAACCCAGTGCTTCACAAGTGCAAGGCAAGCACTCTACCTCTGAGCCACAACCCCAGCCCCATAGAGTGAATGAGTTTTAACCATGGGTAGTGATACTACTAGTACCCATTAACTCAATGCAATTGAGGCAAGCTGCTAATCCATTAAGTACACAAATATTGTGATGCTTTAGCCTTAGATGCTTGGTGTATTTGAAGGAATCTATATCCCATCACCCCAATTATAAGGAAGAGAAAAAAACTAAATAACATGTGGAATGTTGAAAAATATATCAGAGCTTGTTCAAGAGACACAAAGGAATGAGTGATCTTAAAGGACTTGAATCATATATCTTCAAGTTCCATGTGTACACCTTTCTAAAATGATCTGCTTAAGGGATCATTTTTAGATCTCTTTAAGGGTATTTCTGTGGTGCTGCTTTTTTGCTCACCTTTTTCTTCACATTCTGCCACTTCACAAAGGGAAGGCATACCTCTCACCTCCCAGGAAACTCATTAAGATACACTGTTCTAGGATGTAAAATGGATGGAATGTCAAAGGAACAATTAGAAATAATTGTTTCCTAGAAGCTTCCTACATATTTTCATTCAAAATTCTTTATGACAGCTATTATTTGATAGTCAACTTTTAATTTTCATATTTGTTTTCAGGAATGAAAGTTAGACAGGAATTAACACTGTGTGTAGTTCCACGGAAAACCAGCCAGATGCTTATCCTAGTGGTTTACTAAAATTTTTGAGTATATGAAAACTTTGGTTACACTTGAGTGTTTGAATTTCTTACTCAAAACCATGTAAATGAGAGAATAAGCATAATTTGATTGGCATGAATAACTTATTACATATGAATGCTTAGATTATAGAGAACAAGAGACAAACAACTTATTAAGCCACATTTTCTTCTCAAATGAACAGATTTGTTATATTTACAGGAATTAACTCCTGTCTTCATATTTCATCTCTTAAAATGCTCACATAAATGCGCATATTATTTTGATGAAAAATTTCCTAAAACACTGATTTATTTATTTTTTTTCTGGGCAGCTAGAGAGTAAAAAGAAAATGACCACTATTATTTCATAGCAGTTTAAACTTGGGGATAAAAATCTCTGAAAGTATAAATGTTAGCAATATTACTTACATGTCTTTTAACAAATGACAATGCATTTTCCTTATATTATCTCATTACACAGTACCCCAGAGTGCATGCTATTGTTTATCTCTACTTTGTGAAGGGGAACATTGATGTGCCAGAGGATATCCAGATGGTAATAAGCCAAAATAGGACTAAAACATAAGCACTTGGACCCTGAGGTGTATGGTGTATGATTTCATACTTTATTAAATCATCTCTTATAAAAATTGCTCAACTTGCTAAGTACTGTTTATATATATATATATATATATAAAAATAAATGTGTGTGTCATTGTTTATAATATGCAGGTGAGGTGATGACCCCATTCCAAAGATGGAAAATCTATCCTAATTTTGGCTAGGAAAGCAATGTATGTATGATATATAATGAAGATTTTTCAAAACTTCACAAAATGTAATTTCCATTTAAGAAATGTGGGCATTTAAATAACCCTTTAAGTGCATCTCAAGGAAATGATGTGCCTTTCAAGACTTCAAAAAAGCATTCATATCTGGGAAAAATGTATGAAGAGGACCTTGATATGTTACTTGGTCTGTTTCATTGGCTTTTGGCTAGGGATTGTTAATGAAAGTTCAATCCCAAGACACTCAGATGATGATGACACAAGCAAAAGTGTGTGTGGCTCTACACTTACCAGGTGTCTGGTTTCTAAGAGGACATTACAAAATTTGATTTTTCCCCCCTGTGGAAACAAAATTAGGAAAATTTCCTAGTGTGATTTGTATTGAGTGATATCACTCTTCAGGTTTGTCATATACCACTAAGGATAAGTTGTAGCTCTTGTTTGTCTAAAAAGTAAGGACAGGAGGTGGTGAGGAGTAATGATGAAAAAGAATGCCCTCAAAAGAATACACATGATAACACACATAAAATATATGTACAATCACACATATTTATCAAATATTCACTTATGTAAAATTGTTTTAATTTTTAAATTAGAGATGTTTTATATGTACAGAAAATGAGAAAATAAATCCCATATACCACCTCAACTACTCCCATATTTTATAATAAAAAAATTGTTGTATAAGTTCTGAGTCCTATATTGCTTCTATTAAAATTAATTTAAATCTATAGCTTATTAACAATGGAGAGTGCCTTTAAATTCTTCTTGAAAATTTCAATGCCTTGTATTAATCAGTGGTTTACAGATGACACTGCAAAAGAATCACCTGAACTTATTAAATACAGAGCTCTGATTTTGTAAATCTGAACCAGAATCAAAGAAACTTAATTTTTAACAAAGCATCTGGGTGATTCTGATGCAACAGGTATATAGACTATATTTGAGAAACACTGGGATAGAAATTATTCTCCTTGAATGGGAAATAGCTCTTGGAAGTATTTCCTGTACTATTTCCAATAAAGAGCAGGTCTAGGCTCAGACAGCAAGGGTGGGGCAGGGAGAGGGATGAATAGAGAAAGAGAGAGACTTAGCAGTACCTTTCAAATCCCCTGTCAAATCTTGTTAGAATGAAAAACAATTTTAGTGTCTGGGGTAGTTTATTGACCAATGAACACAACAGAGTTACAAATGAAAAATTTAAAAATCTCATTCTATTTGTTTAGATGCCAAAGATGAAAAATTTATCAAAGCATCCTAATATAAGATGTAATGTTATTGATAGATTTCATACACTGTATATAAATAATTTTTATTGTATACATTTTGATATGTTTGAAATTTTTACTTAAATTATTAGGCCAACAACCTCATGACACAATCTCAAAGATAAACAGGATTTATGTGAGTATATAGTTAATAATGAGATTTTGAATTCTTTAGGGTCTAATCCAAATCAATCTAAAGGTGAGTCACAGGTTATCTGAACTGCAGTACCAGGGTTAGAAATGAGTTTTAAGGCCCTTACTTATAAAAATATGCTTTCTGGACTAGCAATATCAGCATTATGCAGAACTACTTAGAAATGCAGATACTCAGGCCCCACCTCAGACCTACTGAAACAAAATTTGCATTTTAACATAAACCCAAGATGATTTACTTATATGTAAAAATCTGAGAAAACTCTGTTTAAGCTATTTCTTGATCCTTTCCAAAGCTTCACTGCTTTGTTCTAATTTCCAGCACTATTCCCATTTCTCTCACTCATCCACATACTCCATTATTTTTATTTAAGAGAGTCATCTCTTCTTCCCTCTTGTTCTTATCTCCAAAGTGAAATCCATAGATTTGTAACTAGGTAACTCACAGGCTGCATTCACAAGTTTCTTTTAACCAAAGTGTCATCCTGATGACACTAACATCTTTGAACAATTTACTGACAAACCTGAGCCCACTCAATATTGTTTCTTTAAAGATGCATATGAAAGAAAGGGGTGTGGGTCATTCCCTATGGCTGGCACAAGGGTATTCACACTATTTACTACATCCTTGCTTCAAAGCCTTGCTTTGGTCTCTCTAGGATTATGCTTCAGTAAAAGCAGGCAGTCGTTCAGGGGGAAAAAAAAAAAACAACATAATTTATCCTGTGTAAAAAGAACAATGCTATTACAAAAAGCAGTGCCAGAGGCTCCCACAATTTCTGTGTTGCAAAAAGCCACTGCTGCTGCTAAATCACCATTATTACCCTGGAACCACCTGGGAACATGCTAATTTATGCCCAAAGCAATATTAGTATTATTGTTTATTTTACTCTCATTATCTAAATAGGCATAGCCCAAACTAGGTAGGTTGCTTTAATTTCTGTTGTCTCCTAGTAACACAGAACAGCAGCCAATAGTTTTAGTAAATTTCACTGCAAAGTCAGATATCATTTCTTATTTTTCAATTGTTCCAACTCTTATCAATAGTTACTAGAGACAGTCAATGTGCTTGGTGCTGGAGAGAAATCACTCAGGTAAGCTGAGGCTACTCCTTCTGTTTCTCCATCTGCTGAGCTGTTAACATGAAGACATATTGACAAGAGCTCAAGGAAAACATGGAATATTTCATCAGTAAGATTATACTGCCCTAGAGACAGATGTTAGAAAGCTGTAATATTTAAAAATAAAGAGATAAACACATGTTTGTGGGGAAAGAATAAAATAGTTTCAAAGGTAAGGGAGAAAATTAAAAAGATGGAAAGATAGATGTGAGATTTGTATTGGCACACAAAATGGCAAATTCTACTTATGCACACACACACAAAAAAAGACTTTTATATCTGCCTCAGGCAATCATTTAAGAATAACATTAGGCAGAAATTCTCAGAGTGCACTGGGGTAGATTTGTAAGAAGTACTTAGCAGGGCTGATTATGATTACAGAGAACAGACTTATCTCTTGTCATCAGATAGTTAATGTCAGGGCTTAGACTTAAATCCATATACACCAGTTTTCATAAAAATTTAAACATGAAATATGCTATATACTTTGGTAATTCACATTTAGTGAACATAAAAACAATGTTCAGTAATGATAACTCTGGATTTATCTAGTGACTTTCATGGGAGAGGTCAAAGTACTTTGTCTTATTTTTACTAAATTAAAAATACTAAAAAGAGGAATACAACTGAAGGTTATATAAAATATTTACAGATGACATATAGTTGTCATACATTAAGTCAACAGTTAACATACTTAAACAGCAGATTCTCCTTTCTGTTGAAGTTTTAATATTTTTGTAAATAAAAGGCAAAAAGAGTGGCAATAGGGAAGCAGAAGGAACTCTGGCTTTGAATTCAAACAGACTTAGGTTCAGATTCTGGACACTTCTTTTGCTTTTTTGAGTTTCAGTTTCCTCATCTGTAAAACAAAGATGATGACTGCCTACCTCACAGAGTTGTTGATAGAATTAAATATATTATTAATAAATGTCACAGCACTGTATGTGAACACTACAGATCCTCAAGAAATGGCAAGTTTCATCATTACAAAAAACAATCCACAAACTCACACAATCAAGTGGATTAGGGATTCCAACTTCTGCTTGTATGCCAGAAACACTTACTACCTTCTCCTACTGGGAAGGGGGGAAATGCCTCTTTAAGAAGGAAGAGCATAGGACAAAGGGAAAGTTCCAGAGAGGGGACAAGGAAATAGATATTTCTACCAGAAAAGTGGAGGAAAGGGGCATGCGGTCTGACGCAGTGGTCCTGTCTACCCTTTCAAGAACAAAAATCAGATAAATAATGGCAAAAACTGAAATTTAGGAAGTTTCAAGAATTTGCTCTCCTTCCTGTTTAGCATTCCAAGAAACAACCTTGCAGGATAACCACACTCAACATAGGACAACTACAAACAAAAGAAAATGGCAGCATGGAATTGGTCGGCCAAGGAAGGTTCTGTAATGGCAGGCTCAAGCTTCCTTGGGTCTTGCACAGTCACTCTTGCATCCAGGTCTTCCTTTATGATCTCAGTAGGATATATGGAAAGTTGTTGAGAGTTGAAAATCAGAAGTCTTTCAGATCACTGTGAGATGACCTCAGAGCAGATGCTGCACAGCAGACAGGTTAAGCCAGCATTCAGAGGGTAGATATGGCTGAGACGTGTGGACCTGCAACGCTGTTGAGAAGTAAGAGAGTAAATGAGTAAGGGAGGACAAAAGGCTATGGTTGCACTGGAAAGCTATGGAAGAATACTAGTTTAACCAATGACAGGCTTCAGTAGTACATCAGTAAGGCAACAAGTAACCATGTTTGGACTATATTTATCTCCACGGAACTCAGGGAGAACTTAGATAATAATACAAAAAATCCAGACTGATCCTCCCCTCCCTACCAGGAGGACATATGAATATATGTCCTGATACCTAAAGCTATTTCTGCCTTTAGAATAAAGGTGTGTATAGGTGTGTGTGTGTATGTAGAACAGTGAAATATTAAGATTTGTCCTGAAGAACCTTTTGCAAACCTAAAACAGATCCTTCCGCTCCCATCTTTAAATCTTATACCATCCAACTTCACTCAAAAGGAACTTAAATTCTAAAAAAATGAGACTTTCTTGGCTCTTGATAAGTTAGATGCAATGTGTCCAGTTCTTTAAGTATTATTTTCTTTTTGAGACCAGAATAGGAACACAAAACACACACTATGTATCTTTATTCATAATTTAAAGTGCCGTACCTACATTAAGTAACAGAAAGTAGTATTTATATACATTATTTTCTCTTTAAAATTACAATATGGGTACTTTAGAAGATCCACCCATTTATCCAATAAATCAATGGCTGCTCACTAGTAACTACCATGAATGAATAATCTGCCAGGCATTAAGGAAACATTTAAGACATAGACCCTATCCTTAAGGTAAAGAGATTTATGTAATGCATGAAAAGAATATTTAAACTAAAGAAAGGCTAGTGGAATACAACACAGTAGTATGCCACAACTATAAAGGTGAATTATCTTTTCCCATCTGTCATTTGCACACAGAAGTAATAGATAGAGGTTACTATCTAGAGAAACAAAAAGCATTTTTTTGTACAAAGTCATCATTATAGAAAAGTCTGTTTCCAGAATCACAATGATGAATCAAACTGCAGAATGATATAAAATCCAATTGAAGAGGAAGATGTGAAGGAATAGGTTAAAAATACTATCATTATTACCTTTCTCATTTTATTATACACACTGTTAGTATAGGTATGCAAAAGAAATTATAGAAAAACTAAACATTACACGATTGTTTTAATTATCTCAGTAAACACTGCTTGGTATTTTTAAGAAATTAAAAGCTAAACAATTGTAATAAGTGTTCTAGGGTAGTTTAATAGTATAGACAGTTTCATAAAGATTCCCTTCAATATATGAATGTTATAGTCACAAATAACAAATTAGAATAAAAATAATAATAAAAAATATGAACATTATAGCCTTTAATTTCTTAGCTTATTAAGATCAAGTTTTTACCAGGTTTTCTTAATGGTTGGTTAGGGAAGTCTGAGGAATATACACTAATTGTTAATGTGACTTTATGAACACATAACAGAATTCTATGGCTTTACTTTAAAAATATTCTATAATGTTATAAAGATATTAATCTATAAAAATAGCACTGCAGAATGTTTTCAGAAAGGCTTTTGCTCTGGCCCTTTGATCCATTATCCATTTACAGAATTTTTAATATTCTATTTTCCTTACCTCTTCTACCATAAAATATATTATATTTTATACACTAGAGCATAGAGAGTACCCAGAAAAAGGATTAGGAGAATCTCTGCTTTAATCAGTTATCTCTGACAAAGTTGGTATTTCATTCATCCTAAATGTACACCATACACTGATTGAAAGGTGACATTGTTAGAGATTATAAATAATTCAACAAATGAAATCTTTCTGATTAGTATTTCAAAACAATATTTTATCTTTTCCCAACCCCCTCCTTTTCTTCATAGAGTGCAGATGCATTTGAAATCTATGGTTTTTGGCATATCTGGGGTAAGGTTATACTAGGAATTTACCAGACCTGTCAGTCTCTAACTTTCTTCCATATTTCATTATATCATTCCAGTTATAATTAGTTGTCTGGTAAAATTAAGAACAGTCTATTTCAGTGAATGCTCATGTGAACATTTAACAACTTTTTGTTAGAATGACAGCTTAGCGACAGGAAGAATAAACCAGAAAGGGAGCGTCACCGAAGTAACCTAAGTTAACTCAATATTGTCTGCTCAATTGAAAACGCTAAGATTTTGCTTTTTTTTTTTTTTTTTTTTGGTTATTAATCATCAGACACATATTTTTTGTCAGGAGATGTGCAGCAGTTTGATGGCATTCCTGCCTCAACCAGCATGTTTTGAACTGACCTGTCTTCATTGCTATGGCTCCCTAGAAACTTTGCTGCTGATGAGTGTTGATTCAGCTGAATGCTTTGACATTCAGCTTGTCAGTGAAAGCTATTTTAATTGTTAAGATGCATCCCCCTTCCAAGACTGCAAACTGTTGCTATTCATACACAACATTCTATCATTTGATTACTGCAGAGAAGCAGAGAACCTGAATAGTTACTAGTACTAGAGATCATTTTAAGGGTCCAAATCTACAGAATATTTATTATGTGAGGAGTTGTGCTTAGCAATTTATAGAAATCATCTTATTTAATCCTCACAGTTGTGGAGTCTGACTACGTAAGTGTGAACCTCTGTTCTCTACTTACTACCTACATGATGAGCAGCCCTCTCTGTGACATGATTTCCTCCTCTGTAAACTGGAGTAACAGTACCTACTTCACAGCAACATCAGAAGAACTAAATGAGACACTTCAAAGACAGTCCATAGAATAGTAAATATGGCATAGTGAGTTCTATAGTGTTAGCAATAATTTTTATTACTGCTTTTTACATGAAAATACACTATTTTCCTTCATCAGCTGTCCTACTCACCATCACTTCTTTAACTGTCTCTGTTGCTCAGACCCAAAAATGTGGAAATAACAGAAAATGAAACTTAATCTTTTCAGGACATTTTTCTATACATATCTGAACTCTAGCTCCATAAGAGTAGCACCACAATTGTGGCAAGTATGAAACTTTTTTTTTCCTTTTCTTTTTTTTCTTTCCCATTAGGAAGCTAGGCCTATGTTCTGGTGACTTCCTGGTGAATGGGTTAAAAGTGAAGCTTCAGACAGTTTTGAGGATTTAGGAGTAGAGAGGTCAATTCTGTAGGCTTCATTGAGAGGCATCATAACAGCAACAAGGTGGTAGAATTTCATAGTTTGCTATGCCCCGGCTTGTGCAAAAGCAGAAGAAATACATGTTATGTGTGTATGCAAAATAACTTAATATACTATGTCAGTGGAGGGGGAAGCAACAAGGATCCCATGTTACTAGCTCAAATTCCCACATTCCAGAGCACAATGGGAAGCTTCCCATTGTGGCAAACACTTCACTGTGCTCTTACCAGACTCCTTTCTTTCCCTCCTGAGCACAAAGCTAAACTACGTTTCCCAGTCTCCTATGCAATTAGCTGGGGAAATGGGACTCACTTTTAAAACCTATATGAACTTCTATGTGTACTTTCTTCCCTTATCTGCTACCTGAGTGTCTATGACACAGTAGAAGACACGATTCTATAAAATGGCAGACACCAATTCAAGAACTGAAACTTAGCATTTCTTTCAACCATGAATATAAGCACTAGTGAACAGGAGTATTAGTAATACTCTTTCACCAATGAAAATCATGTTCAAATTATATCACTGTTATTAGAGATCTCAATATTTACACTCAAATTTTCTTTGAAATAACTATAATCAATAGACACACTGGTAGATTTTTAAGCTTCATATTCTAATAAGTACATATATTATGATAAAAGGCATTTTAAAAATAGGGATAACTGTATTTCAAAACGTTATTTTCTTTTATAATCCCATATGATTTTTATTGCTTTATAAAACATTTTTCTGAGGTGGGATTCTCAGGCTTCACTAGATTGCCCAAAGGGGCTACAGAAGAAAATTAACAAAAATCCCCTCTAAATGGATCCTCAAATGCCTTTCTGGAGTACAGTTCCTTTTTTCCTCTGCTCTATATAACCCCACCACATTGAAGTGAACAATAAGATTTTAATGTGTTTAGTTACTGATATTTGGAGGTTATTTTTAAAATTTTATTTATTTATTTATTCTAATTTGTTATATATGACAGCATAATGCATTTCAATTCAAATTACATATATAGAGCACAGTTTTTCATGTCTCTGGTTGTACACAAAGTAGAGCCACACCAATCGTTTCTTCATACATGTACTTAGGGTAATGACATCCATCTCATTCCACTGTCTTTCCTATCCCCATACTCCCTCCCTTGGAGGTTACTTTTTACAGCAGTTGTTAGCAGTTATTATACAAAATAATAAACCTTTGTTACAAAACAGCCCAAACATGGTATAGAGTACCCAAGATCTAAAGAAGACTATGGGTGGAAAAGACCCAGAAGTGAAGAGTGAGGACAAGATTAGATGGGATGATTAAAAATATCTCAACAGATTCTACCTGGGAAGAAAGTGAAGATTAATGTGGGAAAAACATTAACTTACAACACAACAATTATAGTAATATAAAAAAGCAGCATAATGTTTTTGAATTTTGAATTTGTACACTGAGTTTATATCTGCCACAAAATAATTAATTTTCTTATTTAACATTTTTTTCCCTTACTAGAATGGCAGCTATTTTTGTTTCTCATAGCAGATGCCAAGTACTTTTTAATTCTTCCAACTTTATATATCTATATATAAATATATATGTATATTTATATACAGATATATAAAGTTGGAAGAATTAAAAAGCACTTAGATACACACACACACACACACACACACACACAGACACACACAGTTTTAAAGCAATCTCTTATTACTGTTCTTATTAGCTAGAGTTTAATATAAAGAGAAACAAAGAGCCATAAAAATTAGATCAATATTGAATAAGTCCTTCTATACAGAAATTTGAAAGTTGATGATTTTTTAATAGTCTGTTGATTTAAATAAAATAGCCTTGATAGAGCTCTCCAGGGTTTTAAAGACAGTTATAAATTTGCCAATACTTCTTTCAAGGTATTAAGTTTTATATAATGTTATCTTCCCTCTTAGACTATTTTGCTGCCTTTATTTTAACCCTAGATCAAACAAATCATACTGTGAAACCTTCAGGTTATTAAAAGGCAGATGCAAAGACTCCTTTGAGGATAGTCTCTTTCTAGCCCCCAAGAAATTAATGTATCCAAACAATTTTAACCTATAGAACTATAAATGAATGAAAATAAAATGTGGTTAGTGTGCTGGATATCCAGGATCTCAGCATAAAAATTCATAAAAATATAGTCTAACTTATTCTTAAATGCTATATACTATAAACATCAGTCTGTCCTGATCACTGCTGTATACCCAGCTCCAAATCTAATGCCTGGCAAGTAAGAATTTTTATGAATGACTAAACTGGTCAAATAGCACTCGTTTAAATTATATGCAGTGTACCCACACTGGACTTTGCCAGAAGTCCATTTACACATGTAAGGGTAAGGTCACTAGGGTAAGAAGTTAAAAGTTCAAAATTGCCAAAAGCTCACCAACCCTTGAAATTGTTAAAGGGATAAAAATTCTTTGATGGAAGAAATATTCTGGTATTATATCATTTCAAATGATATTATTTGCAAAAAAGCAGTCTTTTCAAACTACTTTTCAGTGGCTTTTTAGTATGTTTTATAAAGTACAATAGCTATTTTTCTCTTTGTTTTTTCATGTTAATTTTTTTCACATTAAAAAATATATAATAAGGAACCCCCTGAGTACCCATTTCTCACCTTAACAATTACCATATATTGCAATCCTTATTTTTTATCTTTAGTGCTGGGTATTGAACCAGGGTGTTGTGCCATTGAGCCATGCCCCCAGGCAGCCATTCTATTTCATTTCACCTCCTCCTCCTCATTTTTTTTTCTTTTTTTACAGTAGAATTTTAGAACAAATTGTAGACAACATTATTTCAACTGTAATTATTTTAGTATGTATCTCTTAAAAAATACTTTTTTTTGGTACTGCAGATGGAACCCAGAGGCACTTTACTACTGAGCTACATTCCCAGCCCTTTTTATTTTTAGACAGGGTCTCACTAAGTTTCTGGGGCTGGCCTCTGACTTGCCATCCTCCTGCCTCAGCCTCCTGAGTCACTAGGATTACAGGGTGCATCACTGTGCCAGACCTAAAAGATAAAGACTTTTTATAATCTAACAATATAATAACATTTAGCAAACTTAACAAAATTATTTTAAAAAATCTTTAAATTCTTAATAGAATACAGTTCATGTTCAAATTTTGCCTGGTTATCTTAAAAGTTTTGGACTTGGCATATTTGAATTAGGATCCAATATTCCTACCATTTGAGTTTGGTTGATATTTTTAAAGTTTGCTTTAATAGAAACTCCTTTCCTCCTTTAAAAAAATGCTATTTACTTGTTGAAAAAAAAAAAAACGGTCATTTGTTCTATAGAAATTTTCTCATTCTAGATTACGTTAACAGCATTCTCCTATATAGTTCCAACTATTTTCTGTAACAGTGGTAGTTGCATTTTACATACACATACAATTTTCTTTTGGCAAGAATATTTCATAATTGATGCTATGTAATTCCTGTTGAATTGGGAGGTACATAATATTTATGTCTACTTTTAGTGATGTTAAGATTGATGACTGACTTCAAGTGTTTGTTGTGAGTCCGATCCATCGTGACAAAATACTCCAAGTTTCACCTAATGTATTAGCTATTGATAATCATTGGCTAGATCCATTATTTCATCAAGCAAAATGATGATTTTATAATTTTATATGATTTTATAATTCATCCCCACTTATTTACTGGAATTCTAAAAAAAAGAAATTTCTTTCACGAACTACATGGTTACCCTGAATTAGAACTCATACGAAAAAAGGAGGATAAATGTATGTTTCTTTTACTTAATTTGATCTACACGCTGTATGTTAGTGTCACATTTACTTCCAAGAGTGAGCAACCTACACTACACTACTCCTTCCAACCTACACTACAACTCTTCCCTAAAGTAACAGGTAGTTTTTAAGGTGAAACCTAGTATGACTGGAATGGTCTAAGATAGGATGTGATTGGGCAGGCCAAGGTATGATGCAAGGATTATAGGATAGGAAGCGATGGATCAGGGAAGAGAGAATACCTCAAGCAGGCTCTAGGAGGCGGAATCCAAGTCTTCTGAGCTGTCCTGGACATCAGTGCTCCCCGTGGATTCGCTAGGTTCCTTGCTGTCACTCCCACTATCAGGGACAGCCGGGTTCTCCTGCTGACAGGTCTTTTTAGAACCAGGAAGTGTGCTGCTCTGGCTCTCCTGGTTCTCCCTGGAGCCCAGCACCACATACCCGCCCTTCTCCTTCAGCTCCGGCTGCCTTCTTAGCTCATCTGCCATTTGTGAGAGATCCCGCTTCATAGCATAAGCATCTTCCCCGTCTGCATAGTATTTGGGTTCCACCTCACTGACCTGAAAGTTGAGAGTGTTAGAATAGAGGTGCAAGGCCGCCCGGTTACTCTTCCTGACGTGCAGGGACACATACTTGGCACTAAAGTTCTCTATCATGGCCCGAGAGGCCTGGTCCATCAGCTTCTGAGCCAGGCCGAGGCGCCGGTGTGAGCGCTTCACAGCCAGTGAGGTGATATGCCCATGGGGGACATCATCAGGGTCCTCTTCCATCTTGGCCAGGACATAGCCCACAATCTTCCCGTCCTCGTCCTCAGCGATGTAGGAGAGCTGAGGCCAGGAAAGGCCATGGTAGAAATAGTATTTCATCTGGTAGTTCTCGGGAAGGCAGAGGAGGTTGCAGTGTTGCATGTTCATCAGGTCGTCTGGCCGAGCATTGCGGATGTTCATAATGGCAGCGGGCAGGGAGCCGGTTGGACTGAGGTGAACAGAAAAAGGCTATCGCCAGCACAAGGGGCCCGGTTCGCCTCGGCTAATTGAGTCCCGGCAGCCAAAACCTAGCGCCTAGGGCGTGGAGGCGGGAAGGCGGGAAGGCCAGAGGCGGAAAGGGCGGTGCCAAGTGACTCCGGAAGTGCCCGCCCCAGCCAATGAAGTTCCACCTCTTTGTTCCCTCGCTCCTGGCGAGGGAGTGCGTGGAGCGGGTGTTCTTGAGAATCCTTAGGGTTTAAATGAAGTGACCTATTGATGTTATTATCTTTGATTCAGTTTTAACTTTTGAGTGCATCTAGATATGTTTTCGCCATCTGAACAAACCCATATAACCAGAATTCAGATCATTGCCTGCACCCCTTCAGGAGTCCCATATATGCTCCCTTCCAATATCTGCCACACCCCACATCCCCAAACTAGCACTAGACTTCTAAGAGACTTTGTATAAATGCATTTTTTTTTTCTGTGCAGGGTCTCTTTTTAATTTTGTTTATTTCCCCACTCGTGAGTTTCAGCTACTTTTGTTGTGTACACTTGAGGGTTCTTTATATTCGTTCCTGTTGTATATTCCATTGCCGGAATATCACAATTCATTCATCCATTTTACTGTTGATGGTTATTTGTGTTATTGAATATTGACACATATTTACATACAATTAGGATCAGCAGATGTAGTGATGTGCAAGTTTTATAAATATTGCCAAGCAATTTTCCAAACTGGTTGGTACACATTCTTATCAACATTAGGTATTTCCCATCTTTTTCATTTTATCAATTTTTGTGTGTGGTTTCATTTTGCGTTTCCCTGGTGACTGGCGAGGTTGAGCACCTTTTGAGACTTATTAATTTTTTTATATTCTCTTTTGGAATGTTACTGCTCAAGTCTTTTGCTAATTTTTTTCTATTGTGTGTCTTTTTCACATTAATACTTAGGAGGTTTTTTTTCAAAAATACATTCTCGATATGAATCTTTTACCAGATATATTTCTAACAAATATCATACTTTTTCTTCTTTTGCTTTCTCTTTCATTTTTCCAATGCCGTGTTGAAAACAGCATCAAAGTTCTTAAATCCAGTAATTTTACCACGTATTCCAAAATGACTTTTTTCCCCCTGATAGTGCCACAAACAGGCCATGTCTAAATAAATATCAGAAAATAATTTTTTTTAAAAAAATCATTTTAAGTTAATACTTTACTCTGACAGTGGGTAATAGTTATAAGACCGAAAAGTGCCTTTGCATTTAATATGAGCCAATGGCAAACAGAGATTAATAAAAATGTATATTTTATTAGGCTAACATTAGAATGCAATCATATGTTTAGGACTTCTGTGATTGTATGTGGACTAGCTATAGGTAGAGAGGCGCTCTAGACCAAAGCGGACTAATCCTCACTTAGAATAGCAACTGCAGGCAAAGGGACAAGTCAAAGGAAAACTGACTTAGTTTAGGCACTGGGTTATCTTTGTCTTTATGAATTTGTGTTCACACCTAATACAATTCCTTTTTTCTCATAGCAAAAGGTAATGTGAGCCAGATGATTATCAAAGAAAATTTCATTCTGATCAAGTCCTCAACAAGTTTTCTTTAAAGAAGGAAAAAGCCTCTTTGGCTTCTTATGACAAATGTCCTGACTCTAGGATGCTAATTTATATCAGATATAATGGAAGCTTTGGATTAGAAGCACATCCCAAATGTTGTGCAGCAATAGCTGGCTACACCCAAGAAGGTGGACACTTGTTAAATATGAGTGGGACTTTTAGGCAGTTTTTATCCTAGAAGAGAAACTCAATCCTGGCAATAATGGTATGTCATGTTCTAAAGTGAGAACTGAGAACAGTATTCGCATATGTTTTTTAGAGTCTTTGTAATAAGAAGGTCTATTTAAGAATTTAGATTTCCTGGAAGGGAATAGCGAATGAAATTAAATATAAACATCTAAAGACAGTTTCTAGTAGACAAAAATTATCTACAACCCTTTTCCAAGTTTGGGAGAACAAAAAAAAAAAAAAGCCTCAATAAATTTGGATCAATGTGAACTGAAGTTCTGTATGGTTTTTGGGTTGTATTATAAAATAAAATAAAATGAATTAAAGAACCTTTTCTGGATCATATTTAGTAGTATGTGAGATTCAGGTTAACAAAAGTAAGGATCTGATGACAGGAAGTGGTGGTAATACTGTACTATGCACTACTTGAAAATATTCAAAATTCTGTCTCTGCTAGGTCTGCTTTGCCTAATGAATGCAAATGTGAAGGATTTTGTTAGGCCTTTTCTTGAAGTTTTCCAATGATTCAACATTTTGATTAATTCTGAAATATAATCAGACTTAATTTCTAGATGTGATAGGCAAGCAGCCATTGTAATGATTATTGTTGCATGTGGGAGAATTGCCTGGACAAGGTTCAAGTAGCCATAGTATTTGCTTTGGCTCTTTCTCATCTTTTCAGATTTGAGACACATGTCACCCTTTATATGAAGCTGTCTCTTACTATGTTTTCCTGAGAAAATTGAATTGCTTCCTTATTCGTGTATCAGTTTCACTCATATCTGTATGTGTATTTCATGCTTTCTTAAATATTTTCTCCTCTGTTTCTTGAGAACATGACCTTGCCTTATGAAAACTGTTGTTTTTAGGGACTAGCAAATTGCATGCTGTATAGTGTGTCTTGAATGGGTGCTTATAGAATAAATATGTAATTGGAGGTACAAGTATATTAAGACAAGCTAAACAAGTCCTTTCTTTATGAAATATAAATAAATTGTATGATTACAGTGCATATTTTTGTGTGGTGGTATCTATTATCATTGCTTAAAGTGCATAATGAAAAAATATGATGGTATTTATGATGTTACACTTTTTATACTTAGCATTATATTCACTAACCAACTACATTATCTACCAAATGCTACACTGTCTAGGCTACTCAGAGATTTGCAGATCATTTTCATTATCTAAAAGAAATGTAAATTGAACATAATTTAGTAATCAGTTTAGAGCTCTAAATTTATTTTTTGGCTTGGGAAGTAAGTTGGTCATGGTCTATTGTACTAATGTTCATTTGTGACGATTTACCTGCAAACTCTATTTCTCACATTTCCTTGTCATGTGGCTTCCAGAGATATTTGACCTAGGGGAGGTAGGGATGGGACTGGGGATAATAGTAGAGAGGAAGGTTAGGAGAAAGCCAAATAATTCTCCCTCATTGGCTCATTCTCATCAGTGTCTTACAGTAGTGGATGATTTTCTCTGAGGATTTAGCTCCCTACTAGACAGACAATATTGAGTTCTGATTCCCACAAGCAGCTCCTAGTATATGGAAGTAAAACTTCTCTCCTATGTACATTGAGCCCTAGAATTGTTAGTGGCTTCCTACAATTGCTAAACTTTTGGTTGCTTCCCCATACCCTATTGGCTTCTTGGCTCTTGCAGAACTCATTACCTACATATTAAATTTCCTCAATTTTAATTACATAGAGTGGTTTCATGGCTGGCCTCACTGATGTAAGAATTATAATAATTGATAATGTTTTCAATGTAAGTTTAAATTTTATAATTATTTTCCAAGTCCAGGATATGTAACTTAAATACTCTTGCCAATGATGAATGATGGAATAAGGCACAATATTCAGAAACAGTTTGGATTCACTGTCCTTGGGTATGATGAGGGAAGACATCCTTCAATTTATAGAATTCCTGATTGTAGAGATACCAGAAATCTGTTTCATCAGCTCTACATTATTTCCACATAAGTCCCAATTGTCTTTAAATGTCATTAGGAAGTCCTCTACTATAAGGACTATGGGTATAGAAGTCACTGATAGTATTGTGTCAGGAGCAATTGGTTTGAAAGCCCATATACATTATTGTATGGAAACATGTGTGGGAGGAAAGAGTGATAATTGAGAGGAAGTGATGTATAAGGTCAAACTAATATAGTTAAACAAGTGATATGACATTAAGAAAACATGTTGGGCATTGTGAGAAGAAATTTGACTTCCTGGTTTAATCACTTATTTAATATAATCTTAGACCACTTAACTTTCCTTAATTCTCTTTTCTCTAATAGAGGAGAGAAATCTAAATGTGATAATAGGGAGGTAGAATATTCTTTTTCTTTTTTTCTTTTTTTCTATTTTTGTTTTTATAATAGGGATTCAAATCAGGGGCACTTCACCACTAAACTACATCCCCCAGACATTTTTGTTTGTTTGTTTGTTTTAAATTTTAAGACAGGGTCTACCTAAGGTGCTTATGACCTCACTAATTTGCTGAGGTTGTTCTCCAACTCACCATCCTTGTGAATCAGCCTCCTGAGTCACTGGGATTACAGACATGGACCACTGTACCTTGCCTGGAAGAATTTCTTGATGAGAACAAAATGACCTGCAAAGAAAAAGCAATATAGAATGTGCAGATTATCAGAAATTGTGAATAGATTTCAAAATAATTATATGAGAAAAATTAATTCTAGGATAACAAAAAGGCAAGGAGACATAATTTCTAGTTTTTTCTTGTGGAAGTTGCAACATTCCTGGTCTAACTGGGTTTTTGCCAGTTAAATTACTTCTCAGTATTTATCCAAAAGAATTAAGGTCAGTGCTGGGGATATAGCTCAGTTGGTAGAGTGCTTGCCTCTCATGCACAAGGCACAATCCCCAGCACCATAAAAAATAAATAAAATAAAATCAGCATAGTGTAGTAGTGATACATACATACCCACATTTACAACAGATCAATTCACAATAGCCAAATTATAGAAACAGTTTAGTTGTCCATCAACAGATGAATAGACAAAGAAATTACAGTGTATATACATTATGGAGTTCTATTCAGTCATAAAGAACCAAATTATGTCTTTTTACAAGGAAATGGATAGAACTGGAAAACACCATGTTAAGTGGAATAAGCCAGACTCAGAATGTCAACGGTTGTAATTTTTCTGTCTGCATGTATGTTGTATGTGGAAGCAGACAGAAAAAGGGGAGAAAAGAGGGATCTCATGAAAATACAAAGGAGACCAGTTGAGCAGGGAGGGAAAAAGGAAGGAAAGGGGAAGTGCTAGGGAATGAAATTGACCAAATTACATTATATGCATGTATCACAATGAATCCCACTATTGTGTATAATTATAATGCACCAACAATTTTTTTTTCAAAATCTTTACTGAAGTATTTTATTCCATGGTTTCCTTGGGATATGGGACACCAAATGTCCTCTCTATATTGTAAAATAGGAGTAGAGAGTCAAAAAAATAAAACCAATTGAGAAATTCATCATAGAATTTTAGAGTCTCTAAGATGCCAAACTCATACATAAATTGCTTTTGGTTTCCTGGTGTACTACTGATTGCCAATAGTTGTCAATGTTGTTGCTTTATAACTTCCATTCTGCATGGTCTTATCACTTTGATAGTAAACTTAATTAGTGTGCGTGTGTGTGTGTGTGTGTGTTGCTTAAAAAGTGAATTATTTCTCAAACTCATAGAGTCAATAAACCTTTTCAATGATTATAGAAAGGGAAAAATCAGTTTCAGTTTTTAATGTTTCTTTCAAAAACAAATTTTATTCAAGAACCATATCAAATATAGTTTTATTATTGGCTTGAGACACATTATATCTTGGATATTTTCTCAGCTCTACATTTGTATTAGTTTATCATAGGTAAATTTTGCTTTTGTTTGGGTGGGCTGGTAGGAATCAAAATGGAGGTAATAATGTAGTGCTTTAATATTGAGTTGAATTCAATAAATGAAAATAATTTTCTCTGATCCTACAGCAAATAATTGTAAAAGTTTTTACATAGAGGAGGGAAAATTGATTGTCTTTTCTTCAGTGTTCATAATAATTTTTATAAATTTATTTTAGTTTTATTAATCTGTATTTACTGTATATATTAATGGTATACAATATGACAGGTCTTCATAAAAAGTAATTTCCTATTTTTTCAAGCCACAGCAATAGCAATTATATAATTCCATACCCATTTCTCCAGTTCTAGGCTAGAACTAATTTGCAAATAGAAAGTGCTAAAGGTGTCTAGTAATTTGGGGATACACAGTTTTCCTTTCTAGCTAATTACGGAAGTTAAACTTTGAGAAAACGGATTTAGCACTGCTTTGTTATAAGAGATAAGAATGCAAGAAACTTGAGTGTATCTAGCCAAAGTCTTATTGCAAAAGTGTTTGTGATCATAGGTCAAGGTTATTTGTATTTTCCATATTCAGAATAGGCCTTTGAGAAGCAGAACTAGAATTAGAGGATTAGTGTAAAAACATAGAAAGTCTAGCTTGTCAGTATTTCATCAAGAAGATTCAGGAATACAGGTTTGATGGAGTTTCTTAGGGTTCACTGTAAGGTAATTTCCCTGACACAAAGGAACCTCAACACACCACTCAATATGTATAAGCAAAACAGCTCAATGTTAGGCTGAATGTTTCAAGTGGATAAATAATTCACCTACCATCCTGTCGCCAGTTCAACTCTAGTTTATGATTTACTTTCTAATTAATTCAATAAATATAAAGCATGTTTTAAATTGTTCCCTGTTGCAGTTTTCTGCCTGTGTCTTTCTCTTTTGCTGTCATTAGCTTCTTGGGTTTTCTCTCGGCTTCACTTCTCCAACGCAATACAGATTGTACATGCAAAGCATACAACGCAGAAGAAGAAAGATGACACCTGGGTCACTAGTCTCCTGGCTCACTTTGCTAATCTGCCTCAACTGCCATTACTAATTAGGGTGAAAAGATGACTACCACCATGGCTGTTACTGCTGTTGCTCTATTTAAATGCACTTGGAGAGCCTCACATATTTTTTTCCACTTGATGAACTTATTACTCAATGTATAATGTAGGAAGACAAGAAATTAACTTTTAAGAATCTGAGGACTTTTTCTTTACAGGTGAAATACGTCTTCCATGTAAGGGAAAATATGTAACACACAGGCTAAGTTTATAAAACAATAAACATAACACGAAGCTAAGAATTAGGCTAACACTAATGCCTTTGAAGCTGCTTTTATGACCCTTTTAAATATCTGCCTTCTCCAGAAGTAATTCCTATCCTGACTTGTATATTAAACATTCCTCATTTTACATATGTCCCTAAATGATAAATTATTCAATTTCCCTTATTTTAATAATTATAGAAATAGAATCACAATAGGTATACTTTTGTCATTTGCAATTTTTTTTCCCTTAACAGGTTTTTAAGATATATCCATGTTGGTATGTATAGCTATGGTTTATTTAATTTTAGCATGGTTTAAGTTTAACACCATTGTATGAGCTATATAAAATAGTTCATTTGGCCCCCATAGACTTTTTTATATTATAAACCATATAATTTTCTGTTGTTTATAACAAACTTGGAAGCTTAAAAGAGCACACTTTGTGGTTCAGGAGTCTTGGCACTGCATGGCTCAACTGAGTTTCTTTGCTGAGGGTCTTACACAGTGAAAATTGAGGTGCTAGTCAGGACTGCAATCTTCTATGAGGTTCAGGCTCCTCTTATAAACTTATAAGAGGAGCCTCTTATAACCAGTTTGGTAAGTTATAAAAACAGGAATAGAACCACCATAGATCTGATATTCCACTCCTTGTCATATATCCAAAAGATCTAAAATCAGCATACTATAGGAATGCAGCCATATCAGTGTTCATAGTAGCACAATTCACAACATCCTAGCTATGGAACCAACCAAGGTGTCCTTAATTAGATGAATGGATAAAGAAAACATGGTATAAATACACAATAGAATATTGCTCAGCCAAAAAGAAGAATGAAATTATGGGATTTGCTAGTAAATGGATGGAACTGGAGACTACCATGCCAAGTGAAATAAGCCAGATTCAGAAAGCCAAAGGTCAAATGTTTTCTTTGATTTACAGAATCTAGTCCAAAATAAGGAGTGGGGGGAAGAGAGAAAGAGAATGAGAGAAAGGGCAAAGAGGGGAGTGATTTCATCAAAATAGAAGAAAGATCTAGATGAAGGACTAGAGGACTAGAATAAGGGGACTGACGGGGAGGGAGAAAGGACATGATAAGGGAAGAACAGTGGAATTAATTTTATTTACCTTTCTTATGTCCATTTATGAATATACCACAGTGAATCTCACCATCATGTATATCCACAAGATATTAACAATATATATATATATATATATATATATATAT